>NW_027665080.1:157500-160703 GCF_963921795.1 Nannobrachium achirus
GTTTCTGAGCGGTGAAAATGTTCTTCCCACCGGTGGAAATGGATGCACCGTGCAGCAACACAGCATCCAGTTGGTTTTACCGCACGACACTTCACCCACATCAATACTGCGACGCTGCGCGGCCGCCCTCGTCCGGTGTGTGTTCCCTTTAAATATTGACAATTTTGTCAGCAAATAAAAACTGCACTATAATGTCATGGAGGGACTGCATGGTGGAGAAGAGATCCAGTAGAACTAAAAGACAAGTCATTTCATGTTTGGTTGCGCTGGGTTGTTGTGCTCTGAAAATAGCAGATCTACAAGCTCACAACGTGTTGAACTGCAACACATTGTGAGATAGTAGATCGGCTATTTTCAGTATGTAAATAAAGCTTAAAATCAGCCATTACGAGGCCATCAAGGCCTGCCAAAATACATATTTTCAGCTAAATTAACTGTAGCCCAAAGTCACTTATAATAAGCAGACATGGCAACACTGACTGAACCCAGTACACCCTAACACACACTAGGCCTGTCACAATTTGCCAAAAATGGCATTCGAATATTCGGTCTAAAATCCACCGCTGATTCGAATAAATTCGAATATTCAAATAAGTAGAGAAATTCGAAGCATTCGCAATTCGGAGCTTCGGAGCTTTTTTTTTTTCATGTTATATTCACACCAATACAGCCATTGTTTCCGTTTTCTTACAATCCTATTTGCATATCAATAGACCTGTATTAGGCGACGTTCGCGACCCCCCAAACCTGAAGCTGTTTATTCTAGAGTCGCTTCTATCGCTTTACTGGTGGTCAGGGACGTGCAGAGAATGTTAAGAGAGGCAGGGGCTGACATTTCTAAAAGGGCCCTTTGGTGGACAATTCTCTCTTAAAAGGGCAGGGGCTCAAGCCCCGTTTGATGTCTGTGTGCACGTGCCTGGCGTTGGTAAAAGCGCAGAGCAGCATCGCATCGTCTATGCGAAGCGTCACACAGCAGCTGTGATGGAAGTTGGAAGTGGAACAACCACGACGTGAAACGAGCAATTATAATCACACCAATGGATTATGTTTTGGTTTGAACCAAATTAGGTAGTCTACAAGAGTAGTGTGACGGAGGGAGTTTTACCGTGACCATGGCTGCGTGCGGGGAGACTCGGTGAGAGAAGAAATCCATGATTTACATTGTGTTTTCGGTGGAGAAAACAGTCTGCCTTCCCGTCACTACCAAATGTGTCGCCCGTTTCAGCTTGACTCGTTATCATTCTGAATCAATTAAAGTTACATTGTGTGATTAAACGTGAGCGGAGGCAAAGCGGTGAAAGCACTGTGTGTGTTCTGCGAGGCGGAGGACGGTCAGTGTGAAGGGAAAGTTAAGCTGGAGGTTTATTCTTCGCTGTATGACGGTGTCGCTGAACATGCACCCTTAATCTACAAGCCCACAACGTATTGGATCAGCGACGCATTGTGGACTTGTAGATCAGCCCACTTTTGCAGCGGCGAATGGAGACTTCTGCCTCGCGAGACCTTTTAACGTTACATGTGCCCAGAATCTCGCGAGAAGTGCGGCAGATTTGTTTTAATTAAATATAAATTAATTCGAAGCTCAATTTTTTACTTTCGAATATTCTTTTATTGTTAACATTCGAACGAATATTCGAATATAGAATATTCTTTCACAGCTCTAACACACACACACGCACGCAAGCTCGCACACACACACACACACACGCACACGTGCACACACGCACACACACACATACACACACACACACACGCACACACCACACAAACCACGCACACACGCACACGCGCGCGCACACACACACACACACACACACACACACACACACACACACACACACACACACACACACACACACACACACACACACGTTGAATGTATTCTTTCTTATATTTCAGGTGATGACCTCCATCTGTCAGAGATGAGAATTATACTTCTGGGGTGGAGAGCTTCAGGGATTAAGAGTAAATCAGGAAACACTATCCTGGGTTCAGAGCAGTTTAGTTCAGGGGAAACAGCTTGGTGTGAGAAGAGACAGGGAGACGTAGCGGAGAGACGCCTCACTGTGGTTAACACTCCAGGATGGTTTGCTGCTGCCCCTCTAAACAGAACATCTGAGCTGATCAAACAGCAGATAGTTCTTAGTGAATCTCTTTGTCCTCTAGGACCACATGCTCTCCTCCTGGTTATAACAGCTAGTGAGTCACTTCCAGCTGATTG
This sequence comes from Nannobrachium achirus, assembly GCF_963921795.1. Classification (NCBI taxonomy): domain Eukaryota; kingdom Metazoa; phylum Chordata; class Actinopteri; order Myctophiformes; family Myctophidae; genus Nannobrachium; species Nannobrachium achirus. The sequence continues at coordinate 159,722 of NW_027665080.1, forward strand.
GTGTAAAAACATAGAGGATCACATGCAGCTTCTCGGTCCCACAGTGTGGAGTCACACTATGATCCTGTTCACACTTCTAAGAGGTATATCCATTGAGCATTTCATTGAGAGTGAAGGAGAGGCCCTGCAGAGGCTTGTAGAGAAATGTGGAGACAGATATCATGTCTTAGACAATGAGAACAGGGGTGATGACACTCAGGTCACAGAGCTTCTGATGAAGGTAGAGGAGATGGTGGCTGGAAATGGAGGACGTCTCTATGGAACAGGAAGTCCAGCAACACCAACACCTGACAGTGAGTATTTAACTGTTTATCTTCTATAACATAATGCTAACATGCTAACAAGTTTATTATTTTAAAATTCAGGCTACACAAGAATAATAATAATAATCCCGAAATCATCAAAATTAGTGAAAATATTGCGAATTTGCAAGCTTTTAGATCTGCTATTTTCACTTTATTTGTACATGGTTGGTGAAACTCTGCCTTCATGCTTTGTGAGAACAGAATAATAATAATATAGTATAGAAATTAATATGTAATCAAATCAAATGCTGAGATAAAAGTCTGCCGGGATGTCTGTCATCAGTTATCACATGCACACACGCATGCACGCACGCACACGCACGCACGCACACACGCACGCACGCACGCACGCACGCACGCACGCACGCACGCACGCACACACACACACACACACACACACACACACACACACAGACAGACAGATGAGTGCTGTCTCCCAGATTTGAGTTCCTCAAACAATGTCCTAAGGATGGTCATATCAACCTCAAACTCACTCATCTTACATAATAGACCTTAAAGACAGGGTGAAATCAAAAACATGTTTTTCACACTTTTAGAGCATATCTGTAGTGATAATATGGCCATACCTAACACTAGATGCCAAAAAAATAGAAAATAATTGTGTATATTTATATCAAAGGTCCCTAAATGGGCCATTCTTAATTACTTCCTGTGAA
>NW_027665079.1:0-52891 GCF_963921795.1 Nannobrachium achirus
CTGCAAGGAACAAAGCAATTCCTTTAGATGTTGAGAGAAATTATCTGATAGGCACATTTAGTTAAAGGACGACTTCACCGCTTTTCAACCTATCTTCATATAATTGATCCTCACTAATGTTCATGATAAAATAGCACAATTTCTTTCTACTCAGTCTGTGTCTCATAGGAGGGCTGTGGGCAGTTGAAACACCTGCCAATCAGTAACATCATCGATGGGGAATCCAAGCTACTAGAAACTGCAGGCTTTCTAATCCTGAAAAGTTAACATGATGAAATGGAAGCCATTGGAAGTAAAATAATAATAATAATAATAATAATAATAATAATAATAATAATCTGCTTAACGATGATGTCACTGGTAGGCGGGTTTCTGAACTGCCCACAGCCCTCCTAAGAGACATAGCAACTATCACCCTGGCCATAATAGGCGATGTAAATGGCATGAACCTAAAGACACCGGAAGTGGCGGAAGTGCTGCAGTTAACGGAAGTTACGTCATGCGTTGCAGTCTTCCGGTGAAATTCTCCCGGTAGAAGTCACACCGTTTCGTGCAGATTTCATGCAGCCTATGGTCGTAACCAGGCTTTTCTCTTCGCAGATGAGTAAGCCTGGCTACGCGAGGCTAAGCAACCATAGGTTAGTGGCATAACCCTGGTTTTATGATAAGACGAGTGAAGAGGCTCGCTAGGGGAGAGCGCCCTCTGGCGCAAAGGGAGCGTGTTGATATTGTGACGTATTATTAGTTCGACGTCCCATTAGTTTGATGCTGGTGAATGCTAACCTGGTGAATGTTAACCACTATGCCTTAACCTAAACCTAACCTCAATAAAACTATGCCTAAACCTAAAACCTAACCCTAACCCTTAGTCGAACTAATGAAACGTATAAATATCGAGATGTCCCCTGGCGTGAACACAGAAGCATTACCTTTATACACTTCCGGACAATGTCGGATTGGCTGGAGATGAACGCTCACCTGACCAGCGGAGGTCCCGCCCTCTTTATATATTCCTGTGTCGGGGGCCAAGACGCGAAACACAATTTATTCTCGAATGCATCCAAGAACGATAATTCAGCAAGTCACTTAACTTGTCTTATTATAAAACTGTGGTTACCCTAGTAACCTCTAGTTTTATTTCTAAGACTCACTCTGTGACTCGAGATCGAAGTCCAACCCCCGTCTGGAAGCTACATCTAGGACTGTCTGCGCTACTGGTGGCGCCGTTACGTCCAGATTGTAGAAGCTGGTGAAGGTCAAGGGTGAAGCCCAAGTCACTGCTGTACAGACATCTTGGATCAAGAGGGCCCAAGACACAGCCAACTCTGTGGTAGAGTGTGCTGTAGAGACATCTTGGATATAGACTCCTCTCAAAAGGGCCCAAGATACAGCCAACTCTGTGGTAGAGTGATCCCACAGCCAGGCTGGGGGCTCCACTCCTACACTGGAGTAGAACTGTATAGCCTCCACTAACCAGTGGGAAAGCCTCACTTCCGTGATGGTCTTGTCATTCATCCAAGGGTCCCAAGCCAGAAACAGCTGGTCCGGTCCCGTATAGGACTGTGACCAACGCACATACTCTCTGAGATTCTGCACCGGGCAGAGACAGTGCAACCGTTGGTCCTCCTGTGAGTTGAACAGGGGGGGGGGGTTTGAAACGATGTGAACCGCATGCACTCAGAGTGTAATGACAGGTTTAGTCAGAGTCCAGCACCAGACCAGTAGACTGCATCGAGCCCCTTTCATGAAACGGACGATAGTTGGGTGCCGACTCACTTGTACGTTCCCCCATCCTAAGTGGCAAACCAAGACGGCAGCCAGATAGACCTTTATGGTGGAAAAGGCCCTGCAGAAATATTAGGATATCTCTCGCTGGAGCTTGATTGGAAATGTTGCTCTAACCAATACTCAAATACATGCCATTTTGCAGCATACTGGGACCTCTTAGAGAGGGTCCTTGTGTTCTGGATGGTGTCGATCACGCTCTGAGGCGGACCCTCAATGCTAAGGTTCAGTCCCTCATGCACCAGAACCGTCGGAGTGTTTCGCTATACTCCTGTGATGGCTAGACTCCGAACTGAGGAGGCCATTGAGGATGACTGTGCAGGGGAAAGTCAACGCCTATCAGACGAAATGGGGGAAACAAACAGCCTGATGATGGACGGTGTTTAACACGGCTGATCTCTGGGCAATGAAGGCCGTAGAGACGGGAGCGTTTCAAGCTTTGGTTGTCGGGTGCCGTTTGAAGCCATCTTGGTGTGCTCGTCAAAACACAGTGGCTAGCTGGCTTACGAGTGTTGTGGGACATGAGGCAAGCTAGTCAGCGTGTCTGTGCTAAACAGCTGGGAAGTATTAGCAAACAAACACTGACTGTAGCAAGCTAGGCTAACGTGAGCAAACGCGGAGCGAGCTAGGCTAGGTGTTTAGCTAAAGCTGGCCTCGTTAGCTGGTTGTTTATGAGGCACATTAGGATAGAGAAATAATCTCAATATGAGAACGTAGAGTTTTCAGAATGCATGGGACCTTCGCTTGTCAGGTGAGCGATCGGTTTCCAGCCAATCAACATTGTCCAGAAGTGTAAATGGTAATGCTTCCATGTTCACGCCAGAAAGGTCTGGTTCAACAACAAGATGACTCACTCACAACTACTGAAAAGCATTACCCTGAATTAGAGTTTGGAAAGCTGCACTTTAGAAAGTCTGAACTCTGATGAAGAGTACAGTGGTTGGAGACAGTATGGACAGACCTTTAAGTTAAGGCATAAGAGCTGGTTCTTAAGAAAATCAAAATGGAGCCCTCTATGTTTTAAAATGTAAAGATATTTCATATCTCAGGTATTTTCTTTTTTTTATAAAGGTGTTTGTATCTCCGTTTTTGGACATGCATATGGGCTCTAGTAAATCTGTGAACTGGATGAAATAGCTGTACTGTACATTTCTCAAGATTCGTTTCTTCAAAACATATTGATTTTAGACTGGTGTGGTAACGGTTTGTCTCACAGTCTGTGGCAGAGTGGCTACAAATGCAGTTAGCGTTAACAAGCAACTCTGATTCTGTCAGAGAAGAGTGGTGGAGGAACAACGTACATGCAGTGAGTGTTTCCAGGTCTGATTATGATAAGCCACGTTGGGCTTGTTTCTCCTGTAAAGTTGCTTATAATTAATGGCGGATGCGGTTGTGAGCTTTTAGATCGGATGGGCTATTTTCAAATAGCCGATAGACAGTATATAAGACAGGATTTAAGTCCTCATGTAGCCTATATTTTACTGCTTTTGGGCTTTTTTTCATAGACTGTTGCTTATTCCTCTCTCAAAATCTGGCAACACCCAGGTATTTTGATAATGGGGTTTATATTGAAAACATACTTAGGCTATAAACTTAAGCTTGTATAAGTGTGAAAAACACTTTAGCATTGTGCTTTATAAATAACGCACTTTGAAACTGAAGAAGATGGCCAATGTTGATGATAATAATAAAACCAAAAGTGTATAGATGTTTGGTATATCTGGAATTATGGATATTTTGTAAAAAGAGAGGGTCTGTACCTGGAACAGAAAGGCTGTTTGTGATCTTTGGTTCAGGTGGTCCTGTAGAAGAGAGAAGTGCAGTGTACTCATTTTAATTTTCTTAATGATTGTTTTTAATGTTTTAAGGTGCAATAGCTGACCAAATGAGACTAAAATCTAAACTTTTCATACTTTCAATGAATTGTGCAATCAAAGTAGACATTACACCCATCCGGCATAAAGAATCATCTTTTTCTTTTTTTTTTTTACCTGGCAGCACAAAAGAAGAATTCCATGCCTTGAGTTGTGGATATGTTTTGAGAATCTCTGGTTTTCTTAGAAGTTTTAGGAACTGAGATGAAATTCCCTCTCCTTTATTAGTCACAGTGTCAATAAGTTTAATGAAAGCATCTTCTGGCGGTGATGTTTTCTTCAGTCGATTATAAACTCTTGTTTCAAGAATTCCATCAGCATGTAGATGCTGTAGAATGTAGAGATCTGTGCTGAGCCACTCGACAAGTTTCACCTTGTTGGCGACCAATATGTCCACAGATGAGCCCTATAGAAATGAGTAGCAGGTATTATTATGTTTTTCAATATGCAACAGTTGTTACAATGACATTTATTTTGAGTTGCTATTGGCCAGTACACCTACCTGGTCTGAAGCCATGGTCTTCTCTGGATGAGGCACAGCTGACAAGCAAAGAAGAATTGTAATATTTCATTACAATCGCCACTTAAAACAAATCAACGTTGAAGCCCCACAACATGTTGTCACCAACAAGGACAACAACCTTTGTTAACTCATTGACTGCGCCGACACGAGTTCCCCGAGTTTTTTCCATTGTCTGAGGCTGCGACGCCCGAGTTTCACGAGTTGGGGCTGTTTTCAAGGTTTATGCAAAAGTACACTTTCCCCTAGCCTGTGACAAAATGTCATGTTGCTATGATAAAAGGGTGGTTAAAAATCACACATCAAAGTCAGCTTGTTTGAAAACAAAGGAGAAATCGACCTCCCCATGAACCCAAAGTGAACTCATTTATCAGGACACGGCTCCGCCGACACAGTGCGGCGCGGCCGCAGCAGTGGTGGTGTCAGACAATGAAAACAAAACAAGCAGATCTTCAAGCAGACCATTCTGCATGAATCAAAAACATTTTCACTTGAAAAGCTGTGACCTGCTGCACTGAGTCACCCTAACCCACACACAGCTCCATATACACGCAAAAAAGTTCAAAGTCTCTACAACAAAAGTTTACCAAAACAGCAAGACAACAATGGCTACATCAGAGCCTCGTAGCAACCGCCCGGCCTCTCAGGCCTCTCTATACCAAAACAAGCCAACACAAACACATCAACAACACAGCAACACCTCCCCGATGAAAGCATTCACAAATCAACACTCAAAATGTTATAAAAGTTTCAACATGAACTTACCTCAGTGTGAGGAGGAGAGCGTTGGTGTAACACACACATACAGAGAGAGAGACAGACAGATAATTCCAGTGCCGTTTAGTGTCCAGTAGATCAGTAATCCTATAGTTTCATTCGTGTAGTTTTCTTTTTTCGTTGTTTGTGAGCGGGTTTCATGCCCACACCGCGGAAGCCTAAGGCCCCGGCCGGGCGCAGCAAGCGCCCGACGGCTAGCCATGGTTCGCCGGTCGCCTCTGGTTCTGGTTCCCGTCGCGAACCAGCCCGATCCTGCACTGCACGCGGGCGAGGTAGAGGGGCTAGAGGGCCTCCATCGAACCCCGGTCCTGGTCAGACCACCATGGATTCCTTTCTAATCGCCAATTTGCCCCGTCCGGAGACGGATACGGAGTACGAGACGGAGGAAGAAGAGGCGGCGTCGCCGTCCCAACAACACACACCGCGGGCAGACACGGCTCCACTGCCCGCACTCCTCACGCCGGAATCGGTGGCTCGCCGTCCCAAACACCGGATTGAGGCCACGCGAAGAACGCTCTGCCATGCCCATGTCGCCGAGAGATAATATCGAGACTCACTATCTCTCCCAGTCCCAGAGTGAGATGTATGTATTATCCTAATCCATATCATTGATCCATTCAAAAACAGCAGATAGCAGTCAGTGCAAGTTCACAGCGCATCACTTCGTAGCCTACTTTCCTGAGCTAACTTTCGCTAAATTATTCACTCAATCAAATGACTTCTCCTCTCCGATGCAGATGATGTCATCGGCAGCACTGGTGATTTTGAGTGGCACCCCCCGGAGAGCAAAGATGACTCTTTCTTTGCGCGTAAGTTGTGCACATGCAGCACACATTGCGCGCGTGCACACACACACACACACACACACACACACACACACACACACACACACACACACACACACACACATGGAAACAGAACTTTTCATTCAATTTGAGGAGTAAATCATTTATTTTATTTTGGTATGCGTTTTCAGAAGCTGATCAAGGAAGTGCTTCTCTGTCAGGCACTGGGACACAGAGACCTTCAAGCAAAGGAACAGGCAAAGGTAAGATAAAAATAATGATATTTTATATATATATATGTGTGTATATATATATATATGTGTGTATATGTATATATATATATATATATATATATATATATATATATATATATATACACATATATATAAAATATCATTATTTTTATCTTACCTTTGCCTGTTCCTTTGCTTGAAGGTCTCTGTGTCCCAGTGCCTGACAGAGAAGCACTGGTGATGGAAGCACTTCCATCACCAGTGCTGCCGATGACATCATCTGCATCGGAGAAGTCCTCGGACACGGACCTGTACACATCATTTGATTTTGGTGCCGCCTCTTCTTCCTCCGTCTCGTACTCCGTATCCGTCTCCGGACGGGGCAAATTGGCGATTAGAAAGGCATCCATGGTGGTCTGACCAGGACCGGGATTCGATGGAGGCCCTCTAGCCCCTCTACCTCGCCCGCGTCCAGGGCAGGATCGGGCTGGTTCGCGACGGGAACCAGAACTAGAGGCGACCGGTGAACCATGGCTAGCCGTCGGGCGCTTGCTGTGCCCGGCCGGGGCCTTAGGCTTCCGCGGTGAGGGCATGAAACCCGCTCACAAACAACGAAAAAAGAAAAAGAAAACTACACGAATGAAACTATAGGATTACTGATCTACTGACACTAAACGGCACTGGAATTATCTGTCTCTCTCTCTCTGTGTGTGTGTTACACCAACGCTCTCCTCATCACACTGAGGTAAGTTCATGTTGAAACTTTTATAACATTTTGAGTGTTGATTTGTCAATGCTTTCATCTGGGAGGTGTTGCTGTGTTGTTGATGTGTTTGTGTTGGCTTGAGCTTCACCGAAGCCATTGTCGAAGCCTGGTGCACCCCGCGACCCACCCAACCCCTCTGGCCCGATTCTCGGACTGTGAGGAGGTCAGCCCATGTCCCTGAAAAGATACCGCCCAGACCACGAAGGAGAAACCCTACAAGGGTCTGCTACATCTGCAGCAAAATACACAAGAAAAGGAGTGAGACCTCATTCTACTGCCATCTGTGTCTTGTGCCTTTGCACAGGAGGCTTTGTTTCGAACGGTACCACGCAGAGATTGACTATGAGCATGCAAGCGGTGCTCGACGTCGATGATAGACAGACACATTTTGATGACATGAGTGTAGACATACTGTGTACCGATTTGCGTGATTTTAGGGCAAATTCTGTAGGAGCAGTGTCCAAAAATGTGTTTGAAAAAATCGGCCTGATGGTGGCGCTATATGGGACAGATCCATTTTGATGACATGAGTGTAGACATACTGTGTAGCAATTTGCGTGATTTTAGGGCAAAATCTGTAGGAGTAGTGTCCAAAAATGTGTTTTGAAAAATTGGCCTGAAGGTGGCGCTAAATGAGAGCTCCATGTTGATGACATCAGTGTAGAGCAAGTATGTACCGATTTGCGTGATTTTAGGGCAAAATTTGTAGGAGCAGTGTCCAAAAATGTGTTTTGCAAGAATCGGCCTCAAGGTGGCGCTAGAAGAGGGGCATGTGAGAATTGATGGGTGGAGGTTGTAGTTTGGCAGGCAAGGAGTGTGTGTGCAAAATTTGGCATGGATCTGGGCAACGGTTGCGGAGATACGATGTGACGTGCAAAAGTGTGACGTGTGACGGACGGACAGACAATGTGCCCATTACACTGTAAGAAAATATTGTTTTGTTTCAGATCATAAAGTAAGCATCTCATGTAATAAATAAAGAGCTGTGAGTAAAAAAAATTAGTTGTTTGCTTGAAAAGAGACCATTCACAAAAACGTATTTTTCTCCAGTTGTTATTCTGAGAGGGCTTGGTTTTGGTGAAACAAGGGTTTTCAAATGGCTATAACTAAAGAAGTGTACATGATAAAAACATAATTATTTTTTCTGTGGAAACTAGAAGTTATCCTCTTTCATCTGGGCCATGGCATGACATAGTCATCATTAGACAGAATAAAAAAAAAAATGGTAAACATGGTAAGAAATCAAGAAATGCTTGGCAACCTAGCTTGACAGTTCACTTTTAATGGTGGCAGTCAATGAGTTAATAGCAACTAAACCATGAGCCTTTCATTTGGTCCATTTGCTTCCATTTGTACACTCAGAGTTACAGACCCATACGGGTCCATTTGGTTCCATGTATACACTCTCAGAGTTAGACCTGCAAGGGTCCATTTGGTTCCATTTGTAGTGTCAGAGTTACAGACCGTAAGGGTCCATTTGGTTCCATTTATACACTCTCAGAGTTACAGACCCGTAAGGGTCCATTTGGTTCCATTTATGTGTTTTCCAAGTTTGCAGGCCCTGGGTAGGCTACCCGGCCTGGTGGAGATCTGTGCTCCAAGGATTCGTGATTCGTGATTAATCGCATGGTTTTTGTAGTTAATCGCGCGATTAATCGCATAATATAAACATATGTTTTTATTGGCTGAAACTTGCATAATATGTTGTAATTGGTGCAGGATGCATCCAAATACATATATTATTGATAATTATACTATATTTTTATTATGTATCCAATACATTATAAACTCAATGTTATTTATTTCATTATCATATAAATTATAAGCCCTCTAATTCAACAGCGTTTCTTTTCATCATTCATTCAACCCAGCTTCCAGTGTGTGCCCAGACACACACACTAACAGTCTCACACACAGTGTGAGCTTGAGCTCCATTGCTGACTCTGAGCTCCGCTCTTGGCTCTGACTGCATGTTGACAAATGACACTGAGAGGCAGAGCGCAGAGAGCTACGGAAGCATCAAAGGGTACAAAAAAGGCAAAATAACCTTTTTTGCGTTAAATGTGTTAAAGAAATTAACACCGTTAATAGGCTGATGCGTTTATTCGCTAATAATGCTTTAACTTGTACAGCATTAGTTAAAATATAGATTCATGTTATGTAGACTGATGATATTCACGATATTCCTGGCCATTCTATGGAGGCTGCCATTTTCCTTTTACAGAGGGCGCTGGAGCATTTTTAAACATCTTTTCACTTCCTCCCAAGTCGAAGAACAAGAGATCCCAAGGAAGTGACAGGGAATTGTCTGTTGCCAGATATTGCCAGAGACAAGCGGCCAGGTCTATGAATATTAAGCCCAATAGAATTAACTAGGTTCAGTTTTACTACTTTACATTTACATTTATTTGAAAATAGCAGATCAGCAAGCTCACAATGTGTCACATTGTGACACATTGTGAGCTTGTATATTTGCTATTTAAAAAATATAGAGGAAAGAAAAAACGAAAATAATTTGAATATTTTTGAAACATTTTAACAACACAAATCTGTGTGGCGGTCCCTGGCACCACATATTTTCAGATGGGGGTCTGCGACTGTGGACAAATCTGTTAATCTGGGGTCCTTGATATAATGCAAGGACACAGGAAACCAAATGATGTTTTTTATTTTCTTTCAGGATATGAACAGGAAGCCGGAGGCGGGGCCAGGAATATCGTGAATAGCATCCTATAGTTTATATCAGGGGTCTTCAACGTTTTCAGGCCAGGGACCCCTTAGTTGATAGAGAGATGAAGCAGGGACTAGGGATGGGTATCGTTTGGATTTTTATGAGTCCGGTTCCGGTTCTGCTTATCGGTTCCGGTTCCTAGCGGTTCCTATTTCGGTTCCAAAATGGTTAAAATATATTTTTTTAGCCGAAACTGAATAGATTTTTTTCTTCCTTTTTTTTTAATTATACATACACATTATTTTTTTAAACATTCTTTATTTATTTATTGGGTAATAAAAGGTAATATAATGTCTCCAGTTGCATAATTGCACATTTATGGCCTAATTGTGTTATTATTATTACTATATTAGGCCTGCCAATGTTTGGGGAGAATTCACTTTCATTTTAGCAACACACACACACACACACACACACACACACACACACACACACACACACACACACACACACACACACACACACACACACACACACACACACACACACACTTTCATTTTAGCAACACACACACACACACACACAGAGCTGGTGTAAGTATGAACTCTAGATGTGAGTTGCCCGAAGGACCGCAAACTTCTTGTAGGATACAGGCTCTCAGCTAGCTAGCGCAGTAGCGCTAATGTTAGACCCTCTGTCGCTCTGTGGAACAGTGGATTCTAGTTTGGTTAATTCCAGCAGAAAAGCTTGGTTACTGGTTGGCTATTTCTTCCCAATTCCTACTTGTCTTGAGACGGGGGAGCAGAGGGACAGGGAGGAGGGGAGGAATGCAGCATGGATCGCTGCGCTGTGTCTGTACTTCTCCATTCAACACAGAGAATGTGCTCGGTGCGCTGCCGCTCCAGCGTGTGCCTGTGTAGACTTATGCTTCGACGCATCGCGGTGTATGCCCGATTCTTGGATTGTGCAATTTGTGCTGTTTGTGCTGTCTTTTTTTTCCAGCGCATCACATCTAGGAACCGATAGGCAGTACCAAAATTACATATATTTTTTGGGTACCCAGGAACCGTCGTGTTCTTATCGGTTCTGTCCCGGTACCGAATTTCGGTACCCATCCCTAGCAGGGACCCCCATAAACTTATCATAGATTCCATGTAGTTTAATTGTTTGACAGAAAAATCATCAGTGTATTTTGGATTCATGTCAATTTGTGTTTTCAGATATTTAACCACTTGAACCGTCAATACTTAATAAACTTGACCTTTCACTCTGTACTTAGTCTGCTCTTTTTCCCCCCTCTACACCAAACCTCTTTGCCGAAAAATAGCAGATCTACAAGCTCACAACGCCTCGCAGCTTGTAGATCTGCTATTTTTGGCTAAAATTCTCAGAATAGCTAGTGTTCAAATGCTTAATATAAAAAAGGAGGAAAATTACACAAAGAGTTGGAGGACCCCCTGTAGTAACTCTGAGGACCCCCTAGGGGTTCCGGAACCCCTGTTGAAGACACTTGGTTTATATAGTTTGTATAGAAATCTGGAGGTCTCAGTTGGAACTGTTACCCCCGCGACCCGATTCCGGATAAGCGGTTGAAGATGGATGGATGGAGTATAGTCTATAGAGATCATATTATGTAGACTGATCTAAAGCATCCTATAGTTTATATAGTGTATATAGTTTATATAGTCTATCTATAGAGATCATATTATGTAGACTGATCTATAGCAGTGGTTCTCAAACTTTTTGGGCTTCAGTACCCGCTTTTCCTGATTGCTGAATCCAAGTTTGACATTTTGACTAGAACATATTGACATCAAAAGTTTTTGAAAATAAAAGTACAGTAAGTAGCCTATTTTCTATTCAGTAACAGTAAAATTCTTATTTCATTTGGTTTAAAGCTATACTGAGCAGCACATTCACATGCGTTTGTTAATGTCTTATCATTAACGGTCAAATGTCCATGTTCCATGTTCTCTCAAGTACCCCCTGTAATAATAATAATAATAAAACTTTATTTGTATAGCACCTTTCATGACATGAAATGCAGCTCAAAGTGCTTTACAGAGCATAAAATGAAGCACAAGTGCTTAACAGAGAAAAGTAAAATAAAATAAAAAATACATAATAAAAAGAAATAATTAAAATGATTACAATAAAGCAGAAAAATAAAAACATAAAACATTGAAGAACAATTTCAGAGCAGTGCGGACGTCAGTAGCAGCACAGGGATTTAAACATTCAGCTAAAAGCAAGAGTAAAGAAATAGGTCTTGAGCTGTGCTTTAAAGCTATCCACCGAGGCTGCCTGTCTTAGGTGTAGTGGGAGTTTATTCCAAGCTGTCGGTCCATAGAAGCAGAAAGCTGCTTCACCATATTTTTTATATGTCATTGTTGGCGCCTCAAGTAGGTCTGCACTAGAGGACCTGAGTGGGCGGGTTGGAACATATCTATGCAGGCAGTCATAGAGGTACGAAGGTGCCAGACCATTTAGAGCTTTATAAACAAGTAAAAGAATTTTAAAATCAATCCTAAAAACAACCGGGAGCCAGTGTAGCGACGCTAAAACTGGAGTAATATGTTCTCTTATCTTAGTTTTAGTTAAAACTCTGGCTGCTGCATTTTGAACAAGTTGTAGTCTGTCAGTTGATTTCTTTGGCAGACCGGAGAGAAGTGCATTGCAGTAATCAAGCCGAGAGAAAACAAAAGCGTGGATCAGCGTTTTTGCATCGTTCAGCGACAGATAGGCTCTAATTCGCGCAATATTTCTAAGGTGAAAGAAGGCAATCTTCGTGACATGATTAATGTGTGTATTAAAATTTAATTCAGCATCAATGATCACCCCCAGGTTCTTTACAGAGGTGTTACTTTCTTTAGCCAGGTTACCAAGTCTACTTATTATTGATTCTCTCTGGGCAGTAGAACCTATTATGAGAACTTCTGTCTTGTCCTCATTTAGCTTGAGAAAGTTCTCACTCATCCAGCATTTTATGCTAGACACACACGTCAGCAATGGGTCTAGAGCACAGGGGTCACCCGGAGCCACCGAAAGGTACAACTGGGTGTCATCAGCATAGAAATGGAAATTCACACCGTGAGCGGAAATAAGTTCTCCCAGCGGCAGTATATAGAGGGAGAATAATAAAGGACCAAGAATCGAGCCCTGTGGAATACCAGAGCAGATGTTGTGTTTGTTTGACTCAAAGTCAGCTAGATTAACAGAGTAGCTTCTGCCTGTTAGGTAAGAGTAAAACCAGGACAGAGCTGTCCCTGACAGTCCTACCCAGTGTTCGAGACGTTGTATTAGAATTGTATGGTCAATTGTGTCAAAAGCCGCCGATAGGTCCAGCAGTAGGAGAACGGACACATCTTTGTTGTCAGCAGCCACCCTAAGATCATTAATAACTTTTAAAAGTGCAGTTTCTGTGCTGTGTCCTTTCCTGAAACCGGATTGGAATTTGTTGTGCACCTTATTGTTCTGCAGAAACACATCCAATTGATGAAAGATAATTTTTTCTAGGACCTTGCCCAGAAAAGGCAAATTAGAGATGGGTCTATAATTATCCAGCACTGACGGGTCAAGGTTGGGTTTTTTGAGTAAGGGCTTAACTACGGCCGTTTTAAGTGAGTCTGGGAAGACGCCTGATTGTATAGAGCTGTTTACTATTTTTAGGATATCTTCAATAACACAGTCTACAACCTCTTTAAGAAACGGCGTGGGTATTACATCCAGCGAGCAAGAAGACGATGTCATTTGCAATATGGTTTTACGAAGTTCCTCTTCATCAATTGCACAAAATGATACTAGGCTCCCCCTAGATTTATCAACGCTTTTACAAATGGCACCATTAACCGCATTTGCATTTGTGACAGTATTATTCATAATACCAGCTCGAATGTTAACAATTTTGTTGTCAAAGAAGGATGCAAACTCATTACACTTTGCTTTAGAGGCAGGGAGTGACTGCTTGTAGGACTGGGGGGGGTTTAAAAGGCATTCAATGGTAGAGAATAAGACCCTAGCATTGTTCTTATTCTCATTAATAATTCCGGAAAAATAGGCCTGCCTAGCCAGACGCATGGTTTTATTATAGGTGGCTGTTGACGACTTAAATATCTCTAGGTGGATAGCTAATTTATTTTTTCTCCAAGCTCGCTCTGCTCTGCGGCATTGTTTTTTGAGTGAACGTATATGATCGTTTATCCAGGGTGTTATTTTGGAGTTATATTTCTTTTTAGTTTTCATAGGAGCCACTATATCCAGAGCTGACTCTAATTTAAGATTAAGACGTTGAACCATATCATTTACTGAGGGAGTATCAGGAAGGCAGGGTGCACATGCAAGATGGCTAGCAAACTCTTCTGCTGCCGAAGACCCGAAAAATCTCTTTTTTATAGTATATTCTCTATTGTTTTTTTCTAGATCAGAGACAGTCATATTAAAACACAGTAAATAGTGGTCTGATAAGTCAGGCTTAGCGATAATCCTGTCCATAGAAATATTTAGCCCTTTAGAGATCACAAGATCAAGGGTGTGGCCTTGATTGTGTGTTGGCCCGGTAACATGCTGAACAAAATCAAGGGAATGCAGTAACTGTAAGAAACACATAGCCGTAAGATCTGTGACAATGTCCACATGCAAGTTAGTATCACCAGCAATAAGGGTTCTCTCATAGTCCGTGGAACAGATAGATAGAAGTTCTGATATTTCTGTAAGAAATAAGGCTTTGCTACATTTTGGTGGGCGATATAACGTAATCATTAGAACAGGGGATTGACTCTCAAATAAGTTAGCTTGATATTCAAAGGATGAAAAACTTCCAAAAGACAGGACCTTGAATTTAAAAATGTCAGAGAAAATGTATGCCAAACCTCCACCTCTTTTTCCTTCGCGCACTGATTGAATAAAATGATAGTTTGGTGGACAGGCGATGCCAAGTGCAACAGCTCCATCTGTGCCCAGCCATGTTTCCGTTAAAAAAATTACATCTAATTTCTCTTCACAAAAGAGAGTAGTACCTCTGCGTAACCCTAGGGGTACTCGTACCCCCATTTGAGAAACACTGATCTATAGCATCCTATAGTTTATATAGTTTATACATCCCTGCATACTAGTCAGGGATGAAGGTGAACAGTCAGACTGTAATGTGAATTATCTGGGCTGGGCTTACTATTTCTATGCATTTGATGTATTATGTTGTGTTGACCTTGTTTAGGGAACACCTATAGCCTACGTAACTATACCTTTCAATCTGAGAACCGCTTCAGAAAACGTTTTTAGATCTCAGGTCTAAATGGATGTCTAAGTGTCTGATAAATGCCTAGATTGTAAATTGTACTGTAATTTATCGAGTATTTTCTTATTGTTTGTATTCTTCATGCACTGTAAAATAATGCTATGCAAATTACTTTTCTGAATAGGCCTATTATGTGTTTTAAAATTCAAAGACTTTGAGATTGTAAATGGGAATGTTTTTGGTAAAGACAAATCAAGGTCTTAAAATCTCACTTCTCTTACCTTGAACATATGAATCATCTGGGACAGCCTTCTTGGAGCCAGAGGTCGTCTTTGGCCTCGTAGACATCTCTGTGTGGGGGAAAATAAAGATTATATGACACAAACTGAGCCACCAAGATAGACATAGCTCTATTCTGATAGCGATAGTGTTTGTTCATTAACAGTGTTGAATAGATCTACATCCTGATAGTAATCATTGCTATAGAGTGTTTGTTCAGTAACAGTGTTAAATAGCTCTATATTGTGACAGTAATCATTGCTATAGAGTGTTGGTTCAGTAACAGTGTTAAATAGCTCTATATTGTGACAGTAATCATTGCTATAGAGTGTTTGTTCAGTAACAGTGTTAAATACCTCTATATTGTGACAGTAATCATTGCTATAGAGAGTGTGTTCAGTAAAAGTGTTAAATAGCTCTATATTGTGACAGTAATCATTGCTATAGAGTGTTCAGTAACAGTGTTAAATAGCTCTATATTGTGACAGTAATCATTGTAAAGAGTGTTTGTTCAGTATAGTACAGTGTTGTGTTGACTGTTTGTCCAGCGCAACACAATATATTTGTGTCTAATGTTCCCCCAGAATATGGATGCTGGGGTTCAAGTGGTTAATCAGTTTATTGAAGACATCTATTCATAGTTTCAGCTCACCTTCATCATTAGACACTCCTGGTTCAGCGTCAGTAGCTTTCTGCTGATGTGTGAACATAAAGATTGATCAACAATACATTCTATCAGGACTATACATCAGTCTAGCTAATCTCACAAACTGTTGGACTGACCAGTAGCATGCTGCCAGTAGCTACAGAGGTACCTCTGATTCTTGTAAAACACACTTTTTGCTCCTACTCCTGCAGGTTTTGTTGAAACCGCAAATTGGTATTGTACAATACATAACACATTATCTCTGTAGCCCTGTGATCAAGATATACAAGACTAGATTTTTACATGATGCCATTTTACTTTTATCTGTTAAAAATAAATCACCTCTTTCTTCTTATTTTTCTTCTTCTTCTTCTTCTGGTCTCGCCCAGAAGAACTGTCATTACCGGAACCATAGTCCTGCAAACACACAATCAGGACTGGATTAGCCATTGGGCCGGTGGGGCGCTGGCCGTGTGGTCATCTACAATTTACTAAAATGTAGATTACATTTTGACTTTGAGATTAGCAAGATGACTGGGCATCTGGACGAGTTGGCACCTGGACAACTGGACCAAAATGATCCTTTTTTTTGGTTGAGCGGGAAACATAGACATTTTTTAGGGGAGGTTGGGATGGGAAGATAGAACATGGGGGATATATAACCTTTTTGGGGGGAAGTGGGTAACATAGAACCTGGGGAGGGAACATAGGGAGGACCCCTTTGCGAGTACACCTACCTGTAGAGTGTCTACGTGAGTGGAAGCCATGGTCTTCTCTGGATGAGGCACAGCTGACAAGGAAAGAAGAAATGTAAACTTTCATTACAAGTACCACGGTTTGTTCAGTAACAGTGTTAAATAGTTCTATATTGTGACAGTAATCATTGCTATAGAGTGTTTGTTCAGTAACAGTGTTAAATAGCTCTATATTATGACAGTAATCATTGCTATAGAGTTTGTTCAGTAACAGTGTTAAATAGTTCTATATTGTTAGAGTAATCATTGCTATAGAGTGTTTGTTCAGTAACAGTGTTAAATAGCTCTATATTCTGACAGTAATCATTGATATATAGTGTGTGTTCAGTAACAGTGTTAAATAGCTCTATATTGTGACAGTAATCATTGCTATAGAGTGTTTGTTCAGTAACAGTGTTAAATAGCTCTATGTTGTGACAGTAATCATTGCTATAGAGTGTTTGTTCAGTAACAGTGCTAAATAGCTCTATATTCTGACAGTAATCATCGCTATAGAGTGTGTTCAGTAACAGTGTTAAATAGCTCTATGTTGTGACAGTAATCATTGCTATAGAGTGTTTGTTCAGTAACAGTGCTAAATAGCTCTATATTCTGACTCTAATCATTGCTATAGAGTGTTTGTCCAGTATAGTACAGTGTTGTGTTGACTGTTTGTCCAGCGCAACACAATATATTTTTGTCTAATGTTCCCCCAGAATATGGATGCTGGGGTTCAAGTGGTTAATCAGTTTATTGAAGACATCTATTCATAGTTTCAGCTCACCTTCATCATTAGACACTCCTGGTTCAGCGTCTGTAGCTTTCTGCTGATGTGTGAACATAAATATTGATCAACAATACATTCTATCAGGACTATACATCAGTCTAGCTAATCTCACAAACTGTTGGACTGACCAGTAGCATGCTGCCAGTAGCTACAGAGGTACCTCTGATTCTTGTAAAACACACTTTTTGCTCATACTCCTGCAGGTTTTTTCAAACCTCTTGCAAAATAGCCCTTCGCTAAGCCCCTCCCCAACCCGTCCTTGTCCAATACCATGTTAGCAAAAGGCAGGGGCAGCCATTTTACTTTTTTTTTTTAAATAAATCACCTCTTTCTTCTTCCTCCTCTTTTTCTTCGTCTTCTCTTCTTGCCCACAGGAAGTGTCAGTACTGGAACCAGAGTCCTGCAAACACACAATGTGTCAGATGTTTTAAGCGTCATTCCCACCGGGTACGATAAAGATAACTATAATATAACGATATGTCGGCATTTCCTCTGCCCCACATTTGTCTGTACCACAAAAGGAGACATTGGTGCCTTCTGTAAGCAATTTGAAGATATATAATTATAAGTAGCATAAGTATATCACTCACATGATGTTTGTTGCCAGGCGGTTTGGATCTTGCTGTGGTTGTGGCTGCAGGTTTAGTTGTGGCTGTGGGTGGTGCAGGTCTAGTTGTGGTTTTGGGTGCAGGTCTAGTTGTGTTTGTGGGTTTAGTTGTGGTTGTGGGTTTGGGTTTAGTTGTGGTTGTGGGTACAGGTTTAGTTGTGGTTGTGGGTTTGGGTTTAGTTGTGGTTGTGGGTACAGGTTTAGTTGTGGTTGTGGGTTTGGGTCTAGTTGTGGTTGTGGGTTGTGCAGGTCTAGTTGAGGCAGTGGCTTTGGGTCTTGCTGTGGTTGGTGTTTGGGGTCTTTGGGTTGTGCAAGATGGGGTCACAGGTCTCATAATTGTGGTTTTGGGTGAAGGTCTAGTTTTGGTTGTGGGTTGTGCAGGTCTAGTTGAGGCAGTGGATTTGGGTCTTGCTGTGGTTGGTGTTTGGGGTCTTGTTGAGGTTGTTGGTGCAGGTCTAGTTGTGGTTGTGGTTGTGGGTTTGGGTTTAGTTGTGGTTGTGGGTACAGGTCTAGGTGAGGCAGTGGCTTTGGGTTGTGCAGGTCTAGTTGTGGCTGTGGGTACAGGTGTAGTTGTGGTTGTGGGCTTGGGTCTAGTTGTGGTTGTGGGTTGTGTAGGTCTAGTTGAGGCAGTGGATTTGGGTCTTCCTGTGGTTGGTGTTTGGGGTCTTGTTGAGGTTGTTGGTGCAGGTCTAGTTGTGGTTTTGGGCACAGGTCTAGTTGTGGTTGGGGGTTTTGCTGTGGTTGTGGGTTGTGCATCTCTAGTTGAGGAAGTCGATTTGGGTCTTGCTGTGGTTGGTGTTTGGGGTCTTTGTGTTGTGCTAGATGGGGTCTCAGGTCTCATGGTTGTAGAGGGTTGTGTATTGTTATCAGCTGTAGATGCCATGGTAGTGGAGTGTGTTGTAAGTGTGGTTGGTGGTTGTGTATTGCTATCAGCTGTAGATGCCATGGTAGTGGAGTGTGTTGTAAGTGTGGTTGGTGGTTGTACGGTGGAGTTGTTGTCTGGAGGAAGCACAGGCGTCTCTGTTGTATCTGGACCAACAGTTGGTGGAGCAGGGGTTTCTGGCTTGGCCAAATCTATAACAAAATGTCAACATCATCATCAACTTGTTCTAGTTCACATATACTAGAGTGGAATATTGTTCACATATACTAGAGTGGGATATTGTACACATATACTAGAGTGAAATATTGTACACATATACTATTGTACACATATACTAGAGTGGAATATTGTACACATATACTAGAGTGAAATATTGTACACATATACTAGAGTGGAATATTGTTCACATATACTAGAGTGGGATATTGTACACATATACTAGAGTGAAATATTGTACACATATACTATTGTACACATATACTAGAGTGGAATATTGTACACATATACTAGAGTGAAATATTGTACTCACCAGCACAGTGGCCACGGTGTAGAGATATCTCATCTATGGCAACATCGGACTGTTCAATTGAACCTCTGCATCCCTCAAAGACGATCTAAAATTGGATTGTTGAATGTATAAAAACAATTACAAAAGTACCAACAATAGAAATGACTTTTGCATTATGCCCTGGACATTGCTGCTAAGGCTAGCTCTAGCGCCACCATAAGGCCGATGTTTGCAAAAAACATCTTTGGACACTACCCCTACAGATTTTGTCCACGAATCATACAAATCGGTATCTCTACACTCATGTGAACAACATGGATCTGTCAGATTTTCCATATTCCATCCTGATTGGCTAAAATTGCCTTCCAAAATGTGCAGGATTGTTCAGTTTTGAACAGAATACCTCAAATCATCAACACAGCGTGCAATCTTGGTGAAATTGGGCATGCACATTCCCACTAGGCAGAGGAAGAATTGCCACTTCAAATTGCTCAAATCAGCCTCATGGTGGCGCTATAACAGGCCAATGTGTGTGTTTACCTTTAACCCCACAATAAGTGGAAAACTTTGTATCCACACTCCCTAAAAACATGGCCCTGCATATTTCACATTAGCCTTTCATATCGCCACCAGGAGGCCAACCAATATAAAACACATGCTTTGCTATTACTCCAACAGATTTTCTCCAACAATCACGCAAATCACAACACAGTATCTCTATAGTCATGAGATCAAGACCGATCAGTCAGATGTTTCATATTCCATCCTAATTGGCTAATATTGCCTTCCAAAGTTTGCAGAATTGCTTTGTTTTTGAGCAAAATGCCTAAAATTATGAACACAGCATGAGATTACCTTGAAATTTGCCAAACATTTTGAACAAAATGCTTCAAACTATGAACACAGCTTGAGATTACCTTGAAATTTGCCAAACATTTTGAACAAAATGCCTCAAACTATGAACACAGCCTGAGATTACCTTGAAATTTGCCAAACATTTTGAACAAAATGCCTCAAACTATGAACACAGCCTGAGATTACCTTGACATTTGTCAAACATAGTCCCACTAAGTCAAGGAACAAATGCCACCCTTTTCACATTGGCCTGTTATAGCGCCACCAGGAGGCCTGACCTGGTGGAGACCTGTGCTCGGAAGAGCACTGTTTCTAGTTATTATTATGATTATTATCATCATCATTATTAGTAGTACTAGTAGTATTAGTGTAGTATTATTATTAATCATTTGTGTTGTTTTATCAAACCATCAATTTAACTGTCAATCATTATGTTAAAAACCTTTTTTCCATTACCTTGTTCTGTTTCTTCTTCATCTCTTCATCCTCCTCCTCCTTTTCATCAGCATCGTTGACAGAACAATCTGAATCCTAGACAACGTAACAACAGCATCATTAAAGGAGTATTTCACCCAATCTGAATCCTAGACAATGTAACAACAGCATCATTAAAGGAGTAGTTCACCCAATCTGAATCCTAGACAATGTAACAACAGCATCATTAAAGGAGTAGTTCACCCAATCTGAATCCTAGACAACGTAACAACAGCATCATTAAAGGAGTAGTTCACCCAATCTGAATCCTAGACAACGTAACAACAGCATCATTAAAGGAGTAGTTCACCCAATCTGAATCCTAGACAACGTAACAACAGCATCATTAAAGGAGTAGTTCACCCAATCTGAATCCTAGACAACGTAACAACAGCATCATTAAAGGAGTAGTTCACCCAATCTGAATCCTAGACAACGTAACAACAGCATCATTAAAGGAGTAGTTCACCCAATCTGAATCCTAGACACCGTAACAACAGCAGCATTAAAGGAGTATTTCACCCAATCTGAATCCTAGACAACGTAACAACAGCAGCATTAAAGGAGTAGTTCACCCAATCTGAATCCTAGACAACGTAACAACAGCATCATTAAAGGAGTAGTTCACCCAATCTGAATCCTAGACAATGTAACAACAGTATCATTAAAGGAGTAGTTCACCCAATCTGAATCCTAGACAATGTAACAACAGCAGCATTAAAGGAGTAGTTCACCCAATCTGAATCCTAGACAATGTAACAACAGCATCATTAAAGGAGTAGTTCACCCAATCTGAATCCTAGACAACGTAACAACAGCATCATTAAAGGAGTAGTTCACCCAATCTGAATCCTAGACAATGTAACAACAGCAGCATTAAAGGAGTAGTTCACCCAATCTGAATCCTAGACAACGTAACAACAGCATCATTAAAGGAGTAGTTCACCCAATCTGAATCCTAGACAACGTAACAACAGCATCATTAAAGGAGTAGTTCACCCAATCTGAATCCTAGACAACGTAACAACAGCATCATTAAAGGAGTAGTTCACCCAATCTGAATCCTAGACAACGTAACAACAGCATCATTAAAGGAGTAGTTCACCCAATCTGAATCCTAGACACCGTAACAACAGCAGCATTAAAGGAGTATTTCACCCAATCTGAATCCTAGACAACGTAACAACAGCAGCATTAAAGGAGTAGTTCACCCAATCTGAATCCTAGACAACGTAACAACAGCATCATTAAAGGAGTAGTTCACCCAATCTGAATCCTAGACAATGTAACAACAGTATCATTAAAGGAGTAGTTCACCCAATCTGAATCCTAGACAATGTAACAACAGCAGCATTAAAGGAGTAGTTCACCCAATCTGAATCCTAGACAATGTAACAACAGCATCATTAAAGGAGTAGTTCACCCAATCTGAATCCTAGACAACGTAACAACAGCATCATTAAAGGAGTAGTTCACCCAATCTGAATCCTAGACAATGTAACAACAGCAGCATTAAAGGAGTAGTTCACCCAATCTGAATCCTAGACAACGTAACAACAGCAGCATTAAAGGAGTAGTTCACCCAATCTGAATCCTAGACAACGTAACAACAGCATCATTAAAGGAGTAGTTCACCCAATCTGAATCCTAGACAACGTAACAACAGCATCATTAAAGGAGTAGTTCACCCAATCTGAATCCTAGACAACGTAACAACAGCAGCATTAAAGGAGTATTTCACCCAATCTGAATCCTAGACAACGTAACAACAGCAGCATTAAAGGAGTATTTCACCCAATCTGAATCCTAGACAACGTAACAACAGCATCATTAAAGGAGTATTTCACCCAATCTGAATCCTAGACAACGTAACAACAGCAGCATTAAAGGAGTATTTCACCCAATCTGAATCCTAGACAACGTAACAACAGCATCATTAAAGGAGTATTTCACCCAATCTGAATCCTAGACAACGTAACAACAGCAGCATTAAAGGAGTATTTCACCCAATCTGAATCCTAGACAACATAACAACAGCAGCATTAAAGGAGTATTTCACCCAATCTGAATTCCAAAAAACAAATAAATCTAACGCCAACCCTGGAGCTCCCAGTTTACACGTTTTGTTCCCCTTTTCTTTTTGCCCAGGGACAGAGCATGAGAGGAGGGATGTGTCGCTAAATTACCTCATTATTCTTCTTCTTCTTCTTCGTCTTCTCTTCTCGCCCACAGGAAGTGTCAGTACCAGAAGCAGAGTCCTGCAAACACACAATGTGTCAGATGTTTAACTGAGATGAAGAACCTGCTTGCTCTGTTCCAGTGTTAAACTCAATAGCATGGTTAGGGTTACCCTAACCCTAACCTCTAGAGGTCTTCTAGATGATCTCTGCTTATCAAAAGAACAACGGCACACTGGAAATAAGTTGATGTGGATAAACGTCACGCATCACTCTCAGATGGGGACATGTTATGTTAGGGCCTAAAGGTCTTCTACATTTGAAACAGACAAACCATTTTGTCTAGACCCACTACCCTCAAGCAACTTTTTTAAAGAGGTGGTGTCAAAGTTGTATATGTTTTCTGTTTTATATGTGTCTATGGAGTTATCATTACTCTAATAGACCCCCAGGTGTGGATATATAATGTTTTGTATGTGTATATGGAGTTAACATTACTCTAATAGACCCCCAGGTGAGGTTATAACATGTTTTGTATGTGTCTATGGAGTTAACATTACTCTAACAGACCCCCAGGTGTGGTTATAATACGTTTTCTATGTGTCTATGGAGTTAACATTACTCTAACAGACCCCCAGATGTGGTTATAATATGTTTTGTATGTGTCTATGGAGTTAACATTGCTCTAACAGACCCCCAGGTGTGGTTATAATACGTTTTGTATGTGTCTATGGAGTTAACATTACTCTTGGTTATAATATGTGTCTATGGAGTTAACATTACTCCAATAGACCCCCGGGTGTGGTTATAATATGCAAATATGTCTTCCCTGTGTATTTGTGGTTATTTCCTGAAAGCTGAAAGCCTCCGAGTCAAAAAGCCCAATCGAAATACACTGATACAATGACATCATGATATCATCCCCTCCCCTTTTCACCACATGTGGGTGTGGCTAACTTCACCTGACAACCAGGCATACCTAATGGTAAATGGCGCATTTACTGTATATAGCGCTTTTATCCAAAGTGCTTTACAATGTGCATTACATTCACCCATTCACACACACGTTCATACACCAGTGGCGGTGGAAACCACGCAAGGCACCAACCAGCTCACCGGGAGCAACTAGGGGTTCAGTGTCTTGCTCAAGGACTCTTCGACATGTAGACAGGATCAGCCGGGATTTGAACAGGTGGATGTGGCCACATAAAACCTAATTTTTAAACTTTATGTACATTAAAAAAATATATATAATAATAATAATATAGCTCCAAGTATAATCATAATACCTGATGATGCTGTATGGGAGGGGGGGGATCACGGCACAATGTCTTAAAGTTTCGTTGGAATTTCCGCCGTGGCCCAAGGAGAGGTATCAGTGATTTGATGCTGTCTTCATCCAGGAGATAGAATTCCTCCCTGTCAATCTCTTGCTCTGCAAAATATTAACAAACAGACAATTTATTTTTTACAGGATTTTTACAGAAAAACGGCCGAAAGACGCGGACGCGACCGAGGTTTGCTATAGAGCTACTGACCACTAGTTGAGCAACTTACACAGTATAGCTTTAAATGACATTAAAGTGTTTGAAACAGTTGCTTGCAGCATATATTTAAAAATGTTAAATGACAATAAAGTGTTTGAAACAGTTGCTTGTGGCTCCCAACAGTCGGTGTATTACATTCAATAGAATGCACAGTAGATGACATACCTTCAAAAGAAGAGATCCACTTCTGCAGATTCCATTCAGTGAGCTTCTCCTTCACAAAGTCATCCATCTTCTGGAAAGGAAGAAAAGAAGAAATACATTCAGGCCAACGTATGATGGTGTGTGCTGTGATGATTAGCGGAGAATCTCCACTCTGCCGCTCTGTCAGTTCAAGTTTAAGTGCACATAAACATCCCCAAAATGATTAAATAGAAGGGCTACAGTAACTGGATTGATTACATTCATGGTAATGATATTCAAGGTAAGTTCGGTTGCAACCTTACTGTGTACAAAGACTTGCTATCTGTGCAGTGCTTGCTCCGCCATCATATTAACTATTTGTTGTTAAATTGTTCCTGATTAATATGCAAAATCACAATACAGTAACTTAATATGATGCAGAGCGAGCACTAGTCTGCACAGATACTGTAGCAACTTTGTACAGAGTAACATTGCAACCATACTTTTGAATCATTTTGGGGATGTTGATGTTGTCATCTGCCCATTTGTCGATTTGGTCAAAAGAAATTGGTTGAACAGAAGTCATATTTTGGGTCCATCGCTCCATTGTTCACAAAGGTTTGTAAAGCAGGCTGCCACCCGAAGTGGTCATGTGATCCAAGATGGCCGCGGTGTGAATAAGGTCTATAGTTTCACCACTTGAGCTCTATGATATTAGCTACTTTCTAAATGTTGAAAGCAAGGCCAAATAAGCAACTATACTTCAGAAACAAGCCCAAACAAAAGCAACTCGCTACTAGAGACTACTAGAGCAGGGTTTTCCTATCATAAATAAGAACTTTAGCTGAAATATTGCAAGAAATCCAAATCAACGTTTTGTTTATCTGAACAGCATCATAGTAGCTTTCCGGTAGTAAAGTAGCTAACAAGCAGAGTAATTTCATCTCAGTATGGCGAATTGCAAAATAAGAGCCTACTGTAATCTGAACATGTCAACTGCTTTTATTTTTAACGTTTACTTACAGGAAGTGGTTGCACTGAATTACAGTAGAATACATGTCACAGCAGCACAGTAATAACTGATGCTATACAAATGATCTCATAAATAGACCCTATAGTGTGTGCCAGCGGCTACGTCATTGTAGTCCTTAGCGGCCATTTCTTGGGTCAAAACACAGGTGTTTCAATTGTTTGATTGCATAGAACTAATGCTATAGTCTAATCAGAACACCTGTGTAAGGCTGTGTTTACCCAAGAAATGGCCGCTCTTAGAACTACATTTGGCACACCCTATAGTCAGGGAATATTAATAAACACCTGGGAATAAATTCTTTACCAAACAATTTCTTCACCAATGTGTCCGTAAAGGTGTCTAGTAACATATCTAACAAAGGTTGAAATTCAACATCCCAGGAAAATCTTTGACAGCTAGGGTAATTCTGGGTCTCGTTCACTTACTATACACTATACTATACTATAAGGGAAACAATGAGTCCCAAAGAATATGCTTTTTTGGTTATGTGAGGGGTCTAACTAGGTGTTTTTAATTATTCTGAATCCATTGCAAGCATTTGTTTTGCACGAAAAACATTCATTGGGCTAAAAACAGCCCATAAAAATTATGGTTTAGTGATGAGTCATCACTTTTCACAGTGGTATGGGGGTACATTTTTAGCCCACGGAATGTTTTTCGTGCAAAACAAATGCTTGCAATGGATTCAGAATAATTAAAAAACACCTAGTTAGACCCCTCACATCCCACTTAAAGCATATTTTAAAAGCATATTCCTAGGGATGTTGAATTTCAATCTTTGTTAGATATGTTACTAGACACCTTTATGAACACATTGGTGAAGAAATTGTTTGGTAAGGAATTTATTCCCAGATTTGACAGGTATTCTGATAATCTTTCCTGACTACTAGGCCTAGGGAATCCTCAAGACACTAATCCGTCCCCAGGACAGAGAACTTTAACCTGTCTTTGTAATCAACGTCCAACTAACACATTATGGATTGTAATAGCCTAAATAGCCTATACTGTTAAAGGGGCACTCCACCACTTTTCAACCTATGTTCATATAATTGGTCCTCACTCAAAAATAGCTTTTTCCTTTTCTTTTTTTTTTCAGAGGAGGGCTGTGGGCAGGTTAGAAACCCATCGTCTTGTGACATCATCGATTGCCAATCCAGCTTATAGAAACTGCAGGCTTTCTATTCCTGAAAAGTTGCAATTTTAAAGTGGAAGCCATTGTTCTCGCAATAATAAAAATCTAAATATTTTTTTCAAAAATATTGATTACATTTTTTTTTTTTAAATGATGATGTCACAAGACGATGGATTCTGAACTTCCCACAGTTCCGAGTAGAAAAAAATTGTGATATTTTATCATGAACATTAGTGAGGATCTGTTATATGAAGACAGGTTGAAAAGTGGTGAACTACTCTTTTAAGTGTTAAAATGTCCATTTAATGAAGAAATCCCAGCAGTGTCCGAAGCCAGAGCAAGGAGGAGACAGTGGTCTATCAAGAACACCTCCCCATAGCATGTCTACAAGCAGATGATACTATCAAATACCAGTCACTTTGCCAAAAATCAAACTTGCCAAATCAACTTGCTAGGACACCTCGCCAATGAGCAGGCTTGTCAACATTGGACTGTCAGTCCAGGAGAATCCAGGAGATTTATTTTTTAGGTGGTGCGCGGAACTCCCCAACATGGGTCTGGTGGTCCTCCACCCAAAACTTTAACTCACTGAATGCCACCCTTGATTAAAAATCTACAAAACTGGTGCCAGCCATTTTGTTTAATTTTGCCTTTTTATGGGGGCCAAAATCATATTTTGTACTTAAATTACATATATAAATCTATGCTTCTATCGAAAGCCACACTACCCCTCTTACAAAGGAAAACATGTATATTTATATATATATATATATATATCCTATCATTAGATTTGGGCTTCAATAGAACATGTGTAAGATGTCTTGATCATCATCATATGTGTATGCTGTCATTGGGCCTGTGTGCAATCAGGAGTGCAATGGCATGTGTTAACCACCAGGTGGTGGTCTCCTACTATCTGATCAACTAACAGAAGAAGGAAGAAGACGTCCATCTTGTTTTTGGTTTGGGCCTTGTTGTTTACATTTTGGCCAGGCCTTTTAGCTAGCATGCTACACACTTCGGAACCCTGGCGATCGCGATCAAGGATAGATGGAGCCAAATGGATGGCACCGCTAGAATTGTGTGATTTTTCTGCGTTTTTAGAGTACTTGTAGTTCGTCAGGGAAGCACGGGAAGTGTATAAACGAACGTTTTAAGATAACATTTAAACGGCCGGAACCAATGTTCGGCTATACCGATTTCCCGTCGGACTGTGTTACACTGGTGCTACAGTCAAATCGGCCGTATCGCTACGGTCATGGAGGCTCATGGCTAACTTCTAGAGCGATTTTTTTGAAATTACAATTATGAAAAAATTATAAAACTTTTGATTAATTAAAAAGACGTAAAAGACGTGTATGGCACCGAGGTTCAAAGACGTAAAAGACGTTTATGGCGTCCAGTGAGTTTTAACAGAGATATATTTTCCTGTGTTCTGTTGACTTTTGTGCATGTTTGATACTTTTATCAGCCCTTTGATCTACCATGGGTACAATATCAGCCTTAAAATGCCAAATGTAGGCGTCCAAATTTCATGACTGAAGCAAAGTAAGACATCCTTAAAATGACTTCTCATCTGGGGGTCCTCCCCCAGAAACTATTTAACATAGTAGATGTAATTGCCAATCATCCTGGCAAATCCAGGAGCATTGACAAGCCTGCCCAATGAGCGTGGACAATTTGGAGAGTTGGATTTTCGGCGACGTGACCGGTTACCATATTATCACACACTGATCAAAGTCACAACTTCAACATTGGCCTCTTTATTTAAGGCCAAACATGTGAGCCTTGCAGTCATGGAGGACGCAGGATTTGTGTGTGAGAGTGTTAGAATGCTCCAGTAAAACTATTTGATTAAACCTGAGTTACTGATCCATGTTAATCAATAAGTAGTTAAATAACACTCAACTCCTACAAATGCACTCACAATTCCAATGCTACTGAAGCCAGGTTGAATGTAAATATGAACATGTTTCCATTCCAACAACATGAAGTCTTACCTGTGTTGTTGAGCTGACCTCTAGGAGACGTCTGCTGCGTCTCAGGGCAGGAACTCAACGGACCAGGAGTGAACTTGTCTCCACAGCTTTGACACCACAAGACCTGTCAATAAAAGGAAACTGTCAGTTGAGAATGCAAGTGATTGACCAACATACAGCAATTGGCTGCTATGCTGAAAACTGACAAAAACAAGGACAATGGGACAAACTGTTGTAAAAAAAAAAAAAAAAAAAAAAAAAAAAAAAAGGACAATGGGACAAACTGTTGGTGGAGTGAAGAGAAGGTGATCAATAACTCTAATAAGAAACTACAGGATAAAAGTACAGTATGGAATTTAATGTGCAGTTATACATAAGGATGGAGGCTGGAGCCCTAAACAAGGGTAGCTTGATAACCCCATAACAGATTTATTGAGTACCCGGCCGGTATCAATAAGCTTTGGGCTTATCAAGCTTGTTATCAAGCATAGCGGCCCATGATGTCATGTTCAAACAATCAAGACAAGAGGTGATCAAGAAATTATTACAGTATTATCCATAATATAAAGCCATTTAACACTTATAGCACACTAATGAATGACTGTTTTAATGATATTTAATTAGATTTGTTACTTTTGTCAATTGTCATCTTCATAGATGGTGGTCAGCCACAAACTCACAGTCACAACAACTGGCCAATAAAAAAATATACCAATTATGTTCTGAATGTGTCGCATATAACTCAGCACAAAAAGAAAGGAAACTTGACTTGGATCCATTATATAATTATATATATATATTATATATATATTATATTATATTTCCCCTTTAATAATACCAAATTGTATTGTGTGGAGGCTTGAGCACCACAGCCAAATGTGTGGGTAGCACCGACCAAAGTTTTGCCAAAATGGCTTGCAAACCTGTTCTGCTGGTATTTACTCGTTTTGGGCTTCCCTGACACTGAGCTTAACATTAACAAAGTGTAAAAATGGCCAATATGTGTTGTTTTTTCTTTTCCTAATTACTGTGGGAGAGTGCAATCATTCAATGCTCCAAGCAACAAAGGTGAACACCAAAAGTACAGTAGTATTGCAGGCCTGCCTGGCCATTTTGACCATTTTTGGAGGGGCGCTACCAGGGCCGGTTCCTGGCATAAGCAACATAAGCGGTCGGCTTAGGGCCACAACCATAAGGGGGCCACATCACAGGGAGAAGACAGCAATGCAATTGTTGTTTTTTCTTGTTATAACATTACACTCATGTTTTTGGACAAATGAAACAGTGCCTAGAAATAGATATGTATTATAATAGTTATATCTTGGTTTTGAAATGTTTTTCATTAGAGCATATGCCTACATGTTTCTGTTTTAATAGCTTTTAACTAACCAGAGAGAATGATCTAATAATGTTTTACCTCCATTGTTAACTTTATTGTGTGTTATAGGTAGAACTGTCTGATCTGTGCCAAAATGCAGATTTCTATGCATTTCTGGTTGTATAACCGATTCCCCACATCACAAATGTGCAAAATGTTAACGTGTCATTACAAAACATTATTTTCTC
Organism: Nannobrachium achirus; assembly: GCF_963921795.1. Classification (NCBI taxonomy): domain Eukaryota; kingdom Metazoa; phylum Chordata; class Actinopteri; order Myctophiformes; family Myctophidae; genus Nannobrachium; species Nannobrachium achirus. The sequence continues at coordinate 29,975 of NW_027665079.1, forward strand.
AAAATGAAACACAAGTGATCTCAGGAGTGACTTGACTTGTAAATCGCTTGTCAAATGTGTGTCAGGAGCCTATAAACAAACCTCCATATTATACTGTATCACCCCCCGGCTCCACCGGCGGCGTCGCGTTGCTCTGCGTCGTGGCGGCTTCATTGACGCCGTCACATTGACGTCCGACCGGCTCCACTGCAGCGCAGCGGCTGTGTATTCATTCTATGGCCAATATAGCCCATTTCCAAAACTACATGAAAATCACTTTCAAACAGGAATAAAACTATTTGTGTTTGTGACCTGAGTGTGAACGTATAGAGCACACTATGCTCACAGCAGAGAGCAGCAATGCACCGCACGGACCACTTTGTTTTGTCATGATTAAAGCCTATGTTGTATAATTTTATCAAAGAAGACCGCTGTAATTACATAAAAAAAATATGCTAGGATTTCTGGGACATCTAGTCACCCTTGTGAATGACGTGAATGGATAGCCAGCAGAAAAGCACGTATGTAGCCAACATTTAAATATCCAATGCATTTATTCATATTTTATACATGACTGGACGTTGTGGACGCCGTCAAAAAATTGAACCGGGGCGATTTTTGAGTTTGGACGCCGTCAAGCGAGCGTCCGACGCGGACGTCGACGTCGGCAGTGGAGCACCCTTCATTTATTAAAACGGGAGCGTTCCCAACGTTGACGTTGACGCGACGCTCGACGCGCCCGGTGGAGCCGGGGGGTCACGAACACAGGATCTCAGAGGCCCCCCAGTGAAGGCTTAGCACCCCCTAAGCCCCTATGCAATATATAATATATGAATATGTGAAAAGACAATTGACTGACCTCTATGCAAACCATACTATAAAATCACAAACCACAACCCCTCATTTCTCACATGGCCCTGTTCTAGCGCCACCATGAGGCCGATTCTTGCCAAACACATTTTTGGACACTGCTCCTACAGATTTAACCTAAAATCACATAAAGTGGCACACAGTATCTCTAAAGTCATGTCATCAACATGCATCTGTCCCATCTAGTGCCACCATCAGGCAGAGTTTTGCAAAACACATTTTTGGACACTGCTCCTACAGATTTTGCCCTAAAATCACGCAAAGCGGTACACAATATCTCTAAAGTCATGTCATCAACATGGATCTGTCCCATTTCCCACATTCCCTCCTGATTGGCTACCATTGCCTTCTAAAGTGTGTGTATGCGACCTGGCGGCACTTATCTCCCGATTAGGGAGTCTTACTGGTTGTTTGTAGCCAAATTTAATTAGCCCCCGCTCTAAACAAACCAGTTCCCCCATAGCCCCCCCCCCCCCCCCCCCCTAGTCACAATTCTCTGGAGCCGCCGCTGAAGCAGAGGTTCTCAAACTGGGGGTCCCCCCCTTTTATTTTGGGGGGGGGGTCTCCAGATCTTTAGCTAAATGTTAACATTGTTTTCTCACTCAACAGTAAACAGACCAACATATAGTACAAGTGTATACGGGGTATCTGCACATTTCTAAAGAGACAATTTAAGGACTTTAAAGACCTTTTCAGTACCTTCTGGTCAAACATTGGTCAAATTGTCAAATATTAGAGGGAGAAATTGTGACAATAGCAGATCTGCATTGCAATGGAATAGATAGAGTCAAACTAAATGTAATGACAACCTCTAAAACTCCAAGTGCTTGCGCAGGGTGTGTGTGTGTGTGTGTGTGTGTGTGTGTGTGTGTGTGTGTGTGTGTGTGTGTGTGTGTGTGTGTGTGTGTGTGTGTGTGTGTGTGTGTCAACCAAGCTGTAAAAGACCTGAGAGACAAGAGAGAAGGGCTTTCTATGCCATCAAAAGGAACATCAAAATAGACATCCCATCTGGCTAAAAATACTGGACTCTGTGATAGAACCAATTTCCCTCTATGGTTGTGAGATCTGGGGACCAGCCCCAAACCAAGACCTTGAAAAATGGGACAAACATCGAATAGAGACCCTGCACACAGAATTCTGCAAACCAATTCTCAGAATTCAGTGGAAAACACCAAATAATGCATGCAGGGCAGAATTAGGACGATACCCTCTCATAATCAAAATAAAAAAAGAGAGCATTCACATTTAATAAAACTTAAAAGAAAGTGAGCCAGATGAACTTCATAACAAGGCACTCACACACAGAGAAACCCTAGAGAGATGCCCCCTCAGCCAACTGGTCCGGGAACTCTGTACACAAACACAAGCAGAGCCACCAGACAGACAATTCACTGGACTAAACCAAATTATAAAACAGCAGAAAGAAAGCTACCTGACACATTGGAGAGAAGCAACCCAAAAGCAGAGCAAACTAGAATGCTATTTGGCCCTAAACAGAGAATACACCGTGGCAGAATACCTGAGCATGGTGGCCGACATAAAACAAAGAAAGATCTTGACTAGGTACAGACTCAGTGAGCACAGTCTTGCAATAAAGAAAGGACGTCACAGGCATACCTGGCTCCCTAGAGAAAACAGACTTTGCACCCACTGCACACAAAATGAAGTGGAAACTGAGCTACACTTTCTAACCACCTGTCCGCTGTACCAAGACATCAGAGACACATACTTCCCACAGATCATAACCACCCAAGGAGAGTTTGAAAATATGACCAATGATGAAAAACTCCCATACCTGCTGGGGGAAGTAAAACAATGTGCAAACACAGCAGCAAGATTGGTGAGCTGCTGTGATAAGAGAAGGATATCAAATGGAACACAACCACCTTAAAAACCATTGTATATATATCCCTGCTCTGCCTGCACTTAACCGTGATGCATGAAAACTGTTTTCACCTGTACATATGTTGTCATGATTGTATTGTATACACTTCTGCTTTGGCAATGTAAACGTATGTTTTCTCATGCCAATAAAGCCCTTTGAATTGAATTGAATTGTGTGTGTGTGTGTGTGTGTGTGTGTGTGTGTGTGTGTGTGTGTGTGTGTGTGTGTGTGTGTGTGTGTGTGTGTGTGTGTGTGTGTGTGTGGGGGGGGGGGGGGGGGGGGGGGGGGGGGGGTGGAATCTCCTCTTTTGTCAACTAAAGTGCCCTCAGGACTCTTGCTGGGGCCCTCATTCAGCCCCACTCTGACTACGCTTGCACCTCTGACTACGCTTGCACTCCAACATCAAAAAGCCACTGAAGACTAAGCTCCAAATAGTAAATGCAAATGGGCCCTCAACCCCCACAGTGCCTGCTTATCTGACCAAACACCTCCAACAGGTTAGCCACACCCACAGCCACAACAACACCAGAGGGAGCGCAACACAACCATCTGATAACACAAACCCATAGCACAAATATGGGTAAATTCTCCTTCTGCAACACTGCCACCCAACCAGGGGGGGTCCCCGGTGGTCCCTGGCCGGCCTCCGAGCGCCGCCGCCCGGGGACCACCTCCGGGGACCCCCCGGGGCCACCAGGCGCTCCGTTGGGCCCCGAGTACCCACCTTTAAGGTGTGGAATTCCTTGACTATTTCCCTTAAACATGTTGAAATATCACCTTTCAGGAGGCCAGAGGTGAAGGTAGTCATCACTTCTCCCATAAGACAGGAAAGAAGTGAGAATTTTTAACATTTTTTTTTTTGATGACCCAAAGGACCATAAAAACCCCAGAATGATTACTATTGCAATGTATTTTGGGTCAAACCACAGATTGACTGGACTATACTGCATTAGAATGTATTTTGGGTCAAACCACAGATTGACTGGACTATACTGCATTAGAATGTATTTTGGGTCAAACCACAGATTGACTGGACTATACTGCATTAGAATGTATTTTGGGTCAAACCACAGATTGACTGGACTATACTGCATCCAAGAATGTCAACAACTCTTGAGTGAGTAGCCTACCTATAGCGTGTTTATAGGGTCTTCTATTCTGCATCTAGCATGAGGCAAGACCCACATTCAGACCCAGAGCCAACATTTTCACCTCACATCTTTACTTCTGGGGGTCCCCGGAACAAAATATTATGAGACGGGGGTCCGCGGCCAAATACATATCATTTCGGGGGTCCTTGACATGAAGTTTGAGAACTGATAGGCCTATAGGCTGTTTCTACAATTGTCTTCTAAATCCTATCAGTTTTCTGATACAAATGTTGCTACTGACAGTACAGAGTGGTTCTCAAACGTTTTCATGTCAAGGACCCCCAAAATGATATGTATGGCCGCGGACCCCCCATCTCAACATCTCATCTTGTTCCAGGGACCCCCAGAAGGGTTAAAAATGACCACTGAATTTGGGATTGCCTCAAGCAAGATGCAGAATAGATAGCCTATAATAGGCTTAGACGCTGCATAGCACTAGCAGGGAGAGTGGAGTGGACCCCCATGGTTACCTTACCACCAAGGGACCCCCATGGTCACCTCTTACCACCAAGGGACCCCCATGGTTACCATACCACCAAGGGACCCCCATGGTTATCTAATTACCACAGTCCCAAACACAAACAAAGAAAAGAAAAACTCTAAACCGGGTCTGGTTAGGATCTGGAGATCTACTCAAATCTTAAAGTAAACAAAGACAAACTCCCCAGTCCGCTGTTTCCCAAACACTGGGTCGAGACCCATTTGTGGGTCCCTTCATTTAACTTTCCTACATTTTGTCAAAAAAAACATTTTCCAAAGACGTTGATTCCCCCAAAAGCCAAGATTTTCATTTTCATGAACAGACAAAAGAAAAAGCAATGATTTTTCTCAGTAATTTCATTAACAAACAACGAAAAATCTACGTAATTCCCAAACAAATGAAAACAAATGTTTAAGATAGAAGTGGTGAAAATGGCCGATTTGGCGACGCGTTGTGAGCTTGTAGATCTGCTGTTTTCACTACGCGTTGTGAGCTTGTAGATCTGCTGTTTTCACTACGCGTTGTGAGCTTGTAGATCTGCTGTTTTCACTACGCGTTGTGAGCTTGTAGATCTGCTGTTTTCACTACGCGTTGTGAGCTTGTAGATCTGCTGTTTTCACTACGCGTTGTGAGCTTGTAGATCTGCTGTTTTCACTACGCGTTGTGAGCTTGTAGATCTGCTGTTTTCACTACGCGTTGTGAGCTTGTAGATCTGCTGTTTTCACTACGCGTTGTGAGCTTGTAGATCTGCTGTTTTCACTACGCGTTGTGAGCTTGTAGATCTGCTGTTTTCACTACGCGTTGTGAGCTTGTAGATCTGCTGTTTTCACTACGCGTTGTGAGCTTGTAGATCTGCTGTTTTCACGACGCGTTGTGAGCTTGTAGATCTGCTGTTTTCACGACGCGTTGTGAGCTTGTAGATCTGCTGTTTTCACGACGCGTTGTGAGCTTGTAGATCTGCTGTTTTCACTACGCGTTGTGAGCTTGTAGATCTGCTGTTTTCACTACGCGTTGTGAGCTTGTAGATCTGCTGTTTTCACTACGCGTTGTGAGCTTGTAGATCTGCTGTTTTCACTACGCGTTGTGAGCTTGTAGATCTGCTGTTTTCACAAGTTTGAGTCCAGAGACAAAGCAGGAAGTCTGATCAGTAGGGCGGTGGAAATAGTGGTGGAAAAAAGTACTCAAGTAAAAGTACTTATTTAGGCTACAAGCAGAAGTCCTGTATTAAAAATGTTCTTGAGTAAAAGTACTAAAGTATTGCTATCAACATGTACTTAAAGTACCAAAAGTAAAAGTACTTATTTAGGCTACAAGCAGAAGTCCTGTATTAAAAATGTTCTTGAGTAAAAGTACTAAAGTATTGCTATCAACATGTACTTAAAGTACCAAAAGTAAAAGTACTTATTTAGGCTACAAGCAGAAGTCCTGTATTAAAAATGTTCTTGAGTAAAAGTACTAAAGTATTGCTATCAACATGTACTTAAAGTACCAAAAGTAAAAGTACTTATTTAGGCTACAAGCAGAAGTCCTGTATTAAAAATGTTCTTGAGTAAAAGTACTAAAGTATTGCTATCAACATGTACTTAAAGTACCAAAAGTAAAAGTACTTATTTAGGCTACAAGCAGAAGTCCTGTATTAAAAATGTTCTTTAGTAAAAGTACTAAAGTATTGCTATCAACATGTACTTAAAGTACCAAAAGTAAAAGTATAGACTGTTTGAAAATAGTAGATCTACAAGCTCACAACGTGTCGCTATTTTCCAATAGACTATAATGGGTATAAAACAGCGCTAAAGTCACCCATGTATAATATATGCATTTATATCTGCAAAGCAACTTAACTAAAGTGTTTCAGTTAAATGCAGTAAAAGTGTATCCTACAATGTTTGGATCCGAGAGGAAGCCAAAAATATCTTCTTGAACGTTGGAAATACTCGAGTAAAGAACAGTACAAACACCTCAGACGTGAACTCAAGTAAACGTAGGAGTTTAAAACTCTTAAAGTAAACAAAGACAAACTCCCCAGTCCGCTGTTTCCCAAACACTGGGTCGAGACCCATTTGTGGGTCCCTTCATTTAACTTTCCTACATTTTGTCAAAAACATTTTCCAAAGACATTGATTACCCCAAAAGCCAAGATTTTCATTTTCATAAACAGACAAAAAAAAAAAAACACTGGAAATACTCGAGTAAAGAACAGTACAAACACCTCACACGTGAACTCAAGTAAACGTAGGAGTTTAAAACTGTTAAACTAAACAAAAACAAACTCCCCAGTCCGCTGTTTCCCAAACACTGGGTCAAGCAACTTAACTAAAGTGTTTCAGTTAAATGCAGTAAAAGTATATCCTACAATGTTTGGATCTGAGATGTAGTGCAGTAGGAAGCCAAAGAAGTATCTTCTTGAACACTGGAAATACTCGAGTAAAGAACAGTACAAACACCTCAGATGTGAAGTCAAGTAAACGTAGCAGTTGAAGCTCCAGACAGTGACTTACCTCCAATGAATGAATGAATGGCTGCAGGTTCAGGTTGAGCACAAGAACATCTTCTCCATGAAGTTGTGTTTCTTCTTGATCCAAGCACAGATGGCCTGCAGGAGGCTACATGTCTATGATCCAACTGTAGTAGACTGAATGATAAAGGACATCTTAGTGACTGTTGCTGCTGCTGCTGCTGCTCTGTCTGCGCTGCACGGAGACAGAGACCCTCATAAAGGTGAAAGACTCTCCACCTCTGGTTTCACTTCCTGTATGTGTGTGAAGTGGGGGGAGGAGACCGGTAGCACCGTTCAGTCGTCCACCATGGCGCCCCTAGTGGCTGCAGCTGAGAACACCTTATCTTGTTTTATTAAAGAATCTTTGACGGAGCTTGCCGACTGCTGAGTTTAGTACCGCAGGAAATGAATAATAAGTGATAACATTTGAAAATTATTATTATTTAACTCATATAACATTGAATGACAGACAGACAGAACACAGTAGCCTACTAAGATAGATATTTAACTCATATAACATTGAATGACAGACAGACAGAACACAGTACTAAGATAGATATTTAACTCATATAACATTGAATGACAGACAGACAGAACACAGTACTAAGATAGATATTTAACTCATATAACATTGAATGACAGACAGACAGAACACAGTACTATGATAGATATTTAACTCATATAACATTGAATGACAGACAGATAGAACACAGTACTATGATAGATATTTAACTCATATAACATTGAATGACAGACAGACAGAACACAGTACTATGATAGATATTTAACTCATTTAACATTGAATGACAGACAGACAGAACACAGTACTATGATAGATATTTAACTCATATAACATTGAATGACAGACAGATAGAACACAGTACTATGATAGATATTTAACTCATATAACATTGAATGACATTGATTGATTGAATACTTTATTAGAAGTTTGCATAGGAAACGGTACAGTTCACTGGTACAAGGTCTACTAAAAGGAGATCCATGAAAATACTAAGCTTATTTCCACAGGAAACCATTAAAGTATCTCATATAACATTGAATGACAGACGAATAGAACACAGTACTATGCAGTAGATATGTAAAGAAAAAAAATAGAGAACATAAAAAGAAAACAGTAAGTCTAAACAAGCAGTAAGTATATACAAAGAAGGGGCAGGGGAGGGTAGGGTTGGGCTAGGTTATTTATTTTTATTTTTTTACCAGTTGCGTTTTTCAGGGCAATTTTAAAGGATGCTAGTGATCCACACTCCTTTATGGCCTTCGGTAAGGCTTTCCACATTTTGGTGGTAGGCCAATAGCAGAAAAAACGAGTTTGACCCTTTGTTGGTTTTGACTCTGGTTGGAAGTCATCTGTAGCGCTGCCTCTGGTGTTGTAATTATGGACATCCTTAATGTTTATAAAGTATTTTGACAGGTACTTGGGTATCATAGTGGTGTAGTGTATCTTGTACACCAGGCCCATTGCAAGTTGCTGTACTCTGTCATCTACTCTGAGCCACCCCACTCTTAACTGGTGAGTAGCGGTGAGGTGAGTCTGAGTCTAAGCAGGACCCTAATTCGTTTATTTTGGGCTGTTTGGAGTTTAGTTTTAAGGGCTTGTGGGGCAGATAGAACAGATAGAACACAGTAGCCTACTATGATAGATATTTAACTCATATAACATTGAATGACAGACAGATAGAACACATTACTATGCAGAAGATATTGTCAGCAAAAAACAAGTGTAAAAAAAAACATTGCTGGTAGCCTATTTAGATACAATAGAAAGGTAAAGGATAGGCTTTCTGTTAGCAGTTTCAAGAAGCAGCCTCTGTTGTTCAGACAACAGGATGGATCCAACAGGTTTGCCAGGTTGGTTATTCTGTTGTTCAGACAACAGGATGGATCCAACAGGTTTGCCAGGTTTTGGTTTCCGGTGAAAAAAACTAGTTTTGTCCCTTTGTTGTCCTCTCTGCCGTAGCCTCGGGCTCCAGCCATTCCATTCAAGAAAGAAACACCACCGACTACACAAAACTAATTATGCAAATATGAAGGAAAGAGAAAAGCCAAGTGCTTTTCCAGGATCTCCTTTTAGTTGACCTTGTACCAGGGAACTGTACCGTCATGGAACTGTACCTTTTCCTATGCAAACTGACGATAAAGTCTTCAATCAATCAATTCTCATTTTCTGTCAAAGTCGCTTTACAAAAATAAAAAAAAAGTATATTTAAACAACTTTATTAAGAGAGAAATGCAAAGCGGGGCGCAGAACAGAGCTAAGAATGACATAGCAGAGAGTTAGGCAGGTCTAAAGAGATATCCATTTGATTGATTGATTGATTGATTGATTGATTGATTGATTGAATATTTTATTAGCAGTTTGTATAGGAAAAGGACAAGACTTGATATGTATTTATTTATTTAAACAATTCGATTTCAATTCAATTCAAAGGAGCTTTATTGGTATGAGAACAAATACGTTTACATTGCCAAAACAAGTCAAAATAAAATCCAAAACAGTTGAAAAAGGTAAAAATAGAGTCATGCATCTAAGGGTTAATGTTATTGTACAGGCTTATAGCCTGCCCTATACCACAAGAAAAAGAAGAACTCAGATTTAAAATGTGTCTAAAGGTAGCAGCTCTGTTTATACTGTATGTGCAGTAGCTAGATGTAATAATAATGCATTTGACTAAACAGTGTCAAGAAAAATAATGCAATAATTAAGCATCATGACGTTTGGCTGGGTCGCTTTTTATTGAGTGAGTTTATAGCTCACTTTTGATTATTTGGTTTTGCTTATGCATGCTGTGTTTCTTTGACATCTGTGTGATTTATTTGATGTTTGCCGCGCGCTGTGAAAGCGATGAGCAATGAACTTTAAGCCACAGTGTCGTCACCTGTCAGCTAGGAGCTAAAAGAGAGATACAGACCTTTGAGTAAAGATAGACATAAATGGTAAATGGTGCATTTATATAGCGCTTTTATCCAAAGCGCTTTACAGAGATTTTGCATTACATTCACCCATTCACACACACATTCATACACCGGTGGCGGAGGAAACCATGCAAGGCACCAACCAGCTCACCGGGAGCAATGTGGGGTTCAGAGTCTTGCCCAAGGACCCTTCGACATTAACTCAGGGGGAGCCCGGATTCGAACTGGGAACCCTTCGGGAACCCTTCGTGCTCTAATAATGGTTTCTCTACCCCTGGGCTATGCCGCCCCACATGGTGGGTGATGGGAGCCCAATTAAGGTACCATTTAGTTGTATGAAAAGAAAGTGCAGAGTTAATCTGGATGGAAGAAAGGTGCAATGGCCTCAGGTTGCACAGATTGTCATGGCAGGGCCTGTGGAATGGGAGGAACAGAGCAAGGAGAAATGAAAGAAAAATCTACCAAATTCCATGAATTAGAAAACAAAATGTCTAAGAAACGAGTGAAAACAGCAGATCTACAGGCTCACAAGAAACGAGTGAAAACAGCAGATCTACAAGAAACAATGAAAACAGCAGATCTACAAGCTCACAGGGCGACGCTTCACGCCACAGTAACAAGAGGAAACGTAACTTAAAATGTGTTGAGCTTGTAGACCGGCCATTTTCACTAGTTTGAGTCACGACTCACGGCCAAAGTAGGGTGACCATAGTGTCAGCCACTCAAACCGGGGACGCGAACCACTGTTGCCTAAAACCGGGACCCTCAAAGCAATGCGCACGGTATCGCACACGAGCCTGTCCAGTCTCTAACGTTCTTACGGTATCACACACGAGCCTGTCCGGTCTCTATACGTTATTACGGTATCACACACGAGCCTGTCCGGTCTCTATACGTTATTACGGTATCGCACACGAGCCTGTCCGGTCTCTAACGTTATTACGGTATCACACACGAGCCTGTCCGGTCTCTATACGTTATTACGGTATCGCACACGAGCCTGTCCAGTCTCTATACGTTATTACTGTATCGCACACGAGCCTGTCCGGTCTCTAACGTTATTACGGTATCACACACGAGCCTGTCCGGTCTCTAACGTTATTACGGTATCACACACGAGCCTGTCCGGTCTCTAACGTTATTACGGTATCGCACACGAGCCTGTCCGGTCTCTAACGTTCTTACGGTATAGGGCGCAGGAGGCATTTTAAAAGTGAAGGGGACACATCTGGGAGGTATGTGCGCGCGCATAGCGCGCGCGAAAAATTTTGGGGTATCCCCCCCACTTTTGGTGATATCCCCCCCACTTTTGCCCCGAGGAGGGGGGGACATATCCCCTCCACTTGAGCTGAATTACACAGTTGTTTTACGCAGATTTCAAGGCATTTTTTTTCTTGTTACTGTATCCCCCCCACAGTAACAAGAGGAAACGTAACTTAAAATGTGTTGACAAACGAAATTGCATTTCCATTATGCATCTGTTCAAAGGTACTTACATTGTTGCTTGATTTAAAGAACGACGTTATCGTTTTTTGGTTTTTTGACTGAGAATGATGTGAGACTAGCCTACAAACACCAGCAGCAGGTCCAGCACCTGCAATGACGGTCTCCTTCTGCCACTGCCTGCCTGCTTGTCACTATCGCGTTGCATTAATTAAACTCATTCAGAACAGCTGAGCTGAGCTGACTGCACTGCACTGGTGGGACTGTGCCTCTAGAGGGCAGTAATACGCCTTGAAATGAGAACTACTCAGGGCCCAATTAAGAAGGCGGTAAATAACGCCCGTGCTAAGGAGATACCGACTGCCGACGATCACGTTTGACGCATGAATAACGCTCAGCAGCTGATTATGTGATTTGCGATGATCTTAATTTTGCGCTCACCACGTGAAAAATTATTCATGGGTGTGTTTTCATGGAAACGTGTGAGGAAACCGATGGCATGACCGCTGTAGGTACATTCACCAATCAGAAGCTTGTCCGTCATTCCATTTAACTGGCATAAAACCAGAGGATGGGGGGGCTAATGCTTATTCACATATCACAGTGATATCATGCTTGTAAATATCTCACACTCAATAAGGTCTGTTTTATTAGAACCGACATTGTTTGCGTATAGAGAAAAAAAGGCGAGAAAGAGAGAGAGAGAGAGAGAGAGAGAGAAGGCTATATTAATATAATACTTTTTTTTGTCACGTCCACATATCTATTTGTCTCTCTCATCTCATGCCAGCGTGTCAGTGTGACATAGGCTGGCCTTGTTGAGTGAACAATGGACGCATAGTGGCCTAATAATTAATAGGCTACGGAACGGCGGCCTCCTGCCAAAAAAAAGGGAATCTGATGGAACCAGTGGCCTAATTAAACGAAATAAAACATATCCCACCTGATTTAGTTTGATATTGAGTACAGTAATAATAAATACATTTCATTTATTATTTAGAAATTTACATTTGTAAAATTAGACCAAAAATGACAGAGATGTAAAAGAATAGGGCTGTTTAATTACTTAATTCAGCGGCTAGGTAATGGCAGCCAGACGGCTGCTGCATGTCCTTGAACTGTAGCACATAGGCCTACTGTACATGTGTGTGTCCGAAAAAAACATATTTAGACCTAAAAGCTGTCAACATGCCATGTATAGCCTATAGTGCTTCGAGAGCTTTTTTTCTTTTCTTATTTGGCTAAATTGGCATGACGCATCGCGATCAGCGATCACGCATCTATATGAAGCAAAGCAAAACTGCAGATTGATTCCTCATAGATCGGGCAATTATGAAGCGATTTTAAAAATTTAAAGAGATCCTGAACACTGGAGGGGATATCCCCCCCACCCAAAAAAAGTGGAGGTGTTAATCCCCCCCGTCCCCCCCTACCCCCTGCGCGCATGGGTATCGCACACGAGCCTGTCCGGTCTCTATACGTTATTACGGTATCGCACACGAGCCTGTCCAGTCTCTATACGTTATTACTGTATCGCACACGAGCCTGTCCAGTCTCTAACGTTCTTACGGTATCGCACACGATAACGTTCTTGTGTAGCAGAGCGACTCACTGCCTCAGCCGGATGGCCTCAGAAGTAGTATCTCCCTCAGTCCATAGGGATATCCCTTTGGATCAAGGTATTGGACTTGCAGGAGACCCGGGTTTGAATCCCGGGCGTTTCAGTGTTGAATTCAGACACACTGAGTTAGTTCATGTTTTCTGATGGTTTAGGTCAGCATGTTTACATGAACAGAACATGTTAAATGTTTACATGAACAGAACATGTTAAATGTTTACATGAACAGAACATGTTAAATGTTTACATGAACAGAACATGTTAAATGTTTACATGAACAGAACATGTTAAATGTTTACATGAACAGAACATGTTAAATGTTTACATGAACAGAACATGTTAAATGTTTACATGAACAGAACATGTTAAATGTTTACATGAACAGAACATGTTAAATGTTTACATGAACAGAACATGTTAAATGTCGCTGCAACCACTGAAAACAGATACTAAATTCTGCCGAAAACCGGGACAATTTAGTAGTGAATGTTGAAAACCGGTTGGTGTTATAGAGATCTTAGTCGGGACACCGGGGACTCGCAGCCTGAACACGGGACAGTCCCGGCCAGACAGGGACGTCTTTTCACCCTAGGCCAAACCACTGGTGTACATGATGTGGGGAGTCGGACGTCTGTCTTGGGGGAGGCTTAGGAGGGCTGGAGGAATTAAAAGCGTCTGCTCTGAATGTCGACACTGTAATGTCAACGACAGACACACAAAGGCAAGCTGCAGGGGGGGGGGGGGGGGGGGGGCAGAGTAAACACACAGTGGTTTCACCATAGAACACAGCATGGGGGGGGGGGGGGGGGGAGGGCAATGTGGTAATTAATAAAGTCAACCAAGAAATGTGTTTCTTGCATAGGGTTGCCCACTGCAGCTTCTAGTCTGGAGGTTCTCCCATTCAGAAGAAATGAATGGGGGGGGGGGGGGGGGGGGTCATTGTTTACAGTACAGCCACTTAACTTGTTCAAAGACAGAAACCGCCACTTAACTTATTCAAAGACAGAAACCTCAGGAATGCACCCCCCACCCACCCCACCCCACCCCACCACCCAGGAGCCCTCAGTATGCAATAAGACCCATGTTTTCTGTTCTGTTGCTGTATGGAGAATGAGATGTGCTCACATGTAGTGATGTGTCGTTCATGAGTGATTCGTTCATAAGATTCGAATCTTTAGACTGACTCGTGAACGATTCGTTCAAATCCCTGAAATGTGTCGTTCATTCGTTCATTCTTTCGTTCACCCGCCCCGCCTCCCCGCAGATCGCTTACGAGTCCCAAATCCTCCACAAAGGAGAGGACGGCAGAGCGATTCATTTCACATTTGAATTCCAAATGAATTTCCTTTGACGGTTAGAGACTCATTAGCTTATTTTATTAGTTTATTTTTAATTGATGCTGTACTTAAACTCAACATACTCTTATTTTAAATTTTTTGCTTTTTTGTCTCAATTGTGCTTGCATTTTTTTAAATGTTTTGCCCCTCAACTCATGTGACATAAGCTAGGCTACTCTTGTTTTTTAGATTTTTTTGTCTCAATAGTGCATGCATTTTTTGCACTCTTTTTTTTCTCAACATAGACTAGGCCTACTTTTAATTACTATTTTTTTCTTTCTCTTTTTTTTTCTCAATTGCGCTTGCATTTAGGCTACATAATGTTCTTATCTTGTGCTGCTCTGTATTGATTTCGTGTTTTTCACCACAATAAAAAAAAAAGAAACGTGACATCATTCATTGTAGTTATTTATTGGCCGACCTTAACATGACTTGTACCGTATTAATGACGTTTCGTGTCGGTGAGATCGGCTCCACACAGTCCACTCCACAGCCACACACTGTCTGCCAGCCAGGTTACTTCAGTTCACTTCACACACACACACACACACACACGTCACACACAGCGAACATAAAGTTCGACTCGTCAGCTGTGAAAGGACCGTGTATTTGAGCAGTCATATGACAGTTTTCCATTTATTTACCGTGCTTTAACTGTTATTTAACTCTGCGAGATCTTTTAATAAGCTGCAGTAAGGGCACGAAGCTGTGCTCACTGCTCAGCCTGGAACTTCAGCGAGACTGCGGTCCGCTCTGAGACACGCGCTTCCATGCGCATGAGCGGAAAATGAACGAATCTTTTGAACGAATCTTTTGAACGGATCATTACCGTGAACGTGAACAAAATGATCCGTTCACTGAAATGAACGAGATTGCCCATCACTACTCACATGAGACATGCTGCCAGAGAGACAATGTCCGCCTTACTTTGTAACTAGCCAATCAAGGGGCTAGCTCACTTTTCTGGAGCTAATGAGTGTGCCCGATTTGAAGAGTTAGTGCACAACTCTAGACCATCCCCTTCCTCCTTGTTTTAACATGGGTGGATGATGGTAAAGCTGAGCTAGGCTACTCTTATTGGGCCCCGGAACCCTGGTTTGGCATCGCGATGCCCCAGCTGCCTTAAAGGACCTACACCATGAATTTTCACTTTTTCTATTTTAAAACCTTTTTTTGGGGTCCCACTGGCACCTTCTATCCTCACAAAGTCCTATTTCTGACAATTGTGTCTTTCTCTGGTTTTGGGAAGACAGAGATGAAAAGCTTTCCACGGGTTCTCAGAACAGTGCTGTTCTGAGAGTTGATCCGTGTGACGTCACACGGATTCCCGTTAAAAAAAAGAAAAAGAAAATCAAATTCTTTTTTTTTCAAAAAGATTTTTTTTCCCAAAAAAACTTTTTTTTTTCAGTGGAAAAACACCACTAGATGCGCCCCTGAGCAAACAGCATACCGTTTTGGTATTGCAGCTGGAGAGCCTCATTATAGTAGAGCTAGAACAAACAAAAGGAATGGTCAGAGTGTTTGTTGAGGGTTAAAACCTGTCTAAGACTCAATTTTGAGCATATATTTATACAAAAAATATAGTTTTAAAAGCATGGTGTAGGCCCTTTAAAGTCAAAGCTCCAAACAGCCCAGAACAAAGTGATATTAAGGGTCGTGCTTGGTCTTCCTCCTCGGGCCTAACCTCGCGTCACCAGGCTTTCTCGGGGGAAAGCCTGGTGCTGGTTTACTAAAACAGGTTGTTTGATCCCGTCTAGACCGGATGGCATCCTATAGACCGGATGGCATCCTATAGACCGGATGGCATCCTATAGACCGGATGGCATCCTATAGACCGGATGGCATCCTATAGACCGAAGGGCAGAAGAAGCGGCGTCGCTTTGTTTTGGTTCCCCGGCCCATGTTTGTCTAGATCAGGGGTGGGCAACCCAACATGTTGAAAGAGCCATATTGGACCAAAAAGAAAACCCAAAACAAATCTGTCTGGAGCCGCAAAACATTAAAAAAGCCTTATATATCGTCGTTGTCGGGTGGAAACCTTGTATGTCCAAAACTTCGTTTTGTATTTATCATTTAAAAAAAGGAACTAAACTAGTGAAAACAGACGATCTACAAGCACACAACGCCTCGCACCGCGAGGCGTTGTGTGCTTGTAGATCTGACACAGACAGATACCTTTATTATCCCACAGGGGAAATTCATTTGTCCAGAGGCAGCACAGCAGTTTAAGGTTACAAGAACTGTACAGTACAAAGTACTATAGTGTACAGTAAAAATAAAAAAAAGCAAGAATATAAACATAAAGTGTTTAAAGCTTCCACACAAAAAAGAAGAATATATACATAAAGTGAAAACATTCAAAGCTCATACGGTATGTCACACGTCACACACAAAAAAGGCAATACACAAAGCACAACTTAACAAAGCAGTGTCAAACAAAAGTGTACAAACAGTTAATGCACAGTGCAACACAAGTATCTCACCTCCATATCAATACAGTAATAGTACTCAATTCAACCAACACAACCCAACAGTGTTGTTTCCCCAATCCCTGTTTAAATGCTAGAGACGTGTAGTCTTGCCAGTCACTGTGAGTTGGACTAAAAGATGGATTTACCAAACAAATTGTTCAAATAAAATAAGCAAAACTACTCTGCATCAAGGGTTTTATTGGGTAGGTACACCTCTAAGATACACATGTACCTGACAAACTACTTCCTAATCATGTTCAACCTAGATTTAAAGTTATACCATGTAAGCCCCCATGTTTCCACCCCCCCCCCCCCACACACACACACACACACACACACACACACACACACACACACACACACACACACACACACACACACACACACACACACACACACACACCTTTTTCTCCCCTTTTTCTGCTTTTGTAATTGATGTTATCCTATGTAGAAGTACTGTGTTCTATCCGTCTGTCTTTCAATGTTATATGAGATACATAAAGTACTGTGTTCTATCCGTCTGTCTTTCAATGTTATATGAGATACATAAAGTACTGTGTTCTATTCAATGTTATATGAGATACATAAAGTACTGTGTTCTATCCGTCTGTCTTTCAATGTTATATGAGATACATAAAGTACTGTGTTCTATTCAATGTTATATGAGATACATAAAGTACTGTGTTCTATCCGTCTGTCTTTCAATGTTATATGAGATACATAAAGTACTGTGTTCTATTCAATGTTATATGGGATACATAAAGCACTGTGTTCTATTCAATGTTATATGAGATACATAAAGCACTGTGTTCTATTCAATGTTATATGAGATACATAAAGTACTGTGTTCTATTCAATGTTATATGGGATACATAAAGCACTGTGTTCTATTCAATGTTATATGAGATACATAAAGCACTGTGTTCTATTCAATGTTATATGAGATACATAAAGCACTGTGTTCTATTCAATGTTATATGAGATACATAAAGCACTGTGTTCTATTCAATGTTATATGAGATACATAAAGTACTGTGTTCTATCCGTCTGTCTTTCAATGTTATATGAGATACATAAAGTACTGTGTTCTATCCGTCTGTCTTTCAATGTTATATGAGATACATAAAGTACTGTGTTCTATTCAATGTTATATGAGATACATAAAGTACTGTGTTCTATCCGTCTGTCTTTCAATGTTATATGAGATACATAAAGTACTGTGTTCTATTCAATGTTATATGAGATACACAAAGTACTGTGTTCTATCCGTCTGTCTTTCAATGTTATATGAGATACATAAAGCACTGTGTTCTATTCAATGTTATATGAGATACATAAAGCACTGTGTTCTATTCAATGTTATATGAGATACATAAAGTACTGTGTTCTATTCAATGTTATATGAGATACATAAAGTACTGTGTTCTATTCAATGTTATATGGGATACATAAAGCACTGTGTTCTATTCAATGTTATATGAGATACATAAAGCACTGTGTTCTATTCAATGTTATATGAGATACATAAAGTACTGTGTTCTATTCAATGTTATATGGGATACATAAAGCACTGTGTTCTATTCAATGTTATATGAGATACATAAAGCACTGTGTTCTATTCAATGTTATATGAGATACATAAAGCACTGTGTTCTATTCAATGTTATATGAGATACATAAAGCACTGTGTTCTATTCAATGTTATATGAGATACATAAAGCACTGTGTTCTATTCAATGTTATATGAGATACATAAAGTACTGTGTTCTATTCAATGTTATATGAGATACATAAAGTACTGTGTTCTATTCAATGTTATATGAGATACATAAAGCACTGTGTTCTATTCAATGTTATATGAGATACATAAAGCACTGTGTTCTATTCAATGTTATATGAGATACATAAAGTACTGTGTTCTATTCAATGTTATATGAGATACATAAAGCACTGTGTTCTATTCAATGTTATATGAGATACATAAAGCACTGTGTTCTATTCAATGTTATATGAGATACATAAAGCACTGTGTTCTATTCAATGTTATATGAGATACATAAAGCACTGTGTTCTATTCAATGTTATATGAGATACATAAAGCACTGTGTTCTATTCAATGTTATATGAGATACATAAAGTACTGTTCTATCCAATGTTATATGAGATATATAAAGTGGTTCCTGTGGAAATAAGCCGTAAAGCTTACTAGGATCTCCTTTTAGTTAGTTTTTGTGCTGTCATGAAACTGTACTTTTTTCCTGTTGCAAACTGCTAATAAACTCTTCAATCAATCAAAGCAAACTGAAGAGTTGTGCAAGGCCTCAGCAGACCACAAGACTTAACTAGAAATACTGTTCCTTCGAAACAGTGTGGGCTCGATTCCAACCCAACAAATAGGATACTTTAAGGTACTGTAAGGTACAGTACCTTACAGTATTGTACTGTACCTTACTATACTGTACTGCACCTTACTGTACTGTACTGTACTGTACTGTACTGTACTGTACTGTACTGTACTGTACTGTAACTTACTGTACTTTACTGTACTCTACTGTACCTTACTGTACTGTACTCTACTGTACCTTACTGTACTGTACTGTACCTTACTGTACTATACTATACTGTACTCTACTGTACCGTACTGTACCTTACTGTACTGTACTCTACTGTACCTTACTATACTGTACTTTACTGTACTCTACTGTACTTTACTGTACTCCACTGTACCTTACTGTACTTTATTCTACTTTACTGTACTTTATTGTACTTTACTGTACTCTACTGTACCTTACTGTACTGTATTGTACTTTACTGTACCTTACTGTACTGTACTCTACTGTACCTTTCTGTACTGTACCTTTCTGTACCTTACTGTACTTTACTGTACTCTACTGAACCTTACTGTACTTTTACTGTACTCTACTGAACCTTACTGTACTGTACATATTCTATGTGTTCTAGATCTACATTTTTGATTCTGTGTTTGGGAACCAGCAACTGTCAAATGGACTCCAACTGTAGTGGAGTATATTGAGTGCATATACTGTAGGCTAACAATCCCAGATCACATCTGTCCTCCACTATGTCTATAACCAAGGCGTTCTTCTATGTGGCCACTCCAGACTGAGGAGTGGAGCATGGCTTTTATTGTGTTTGTGGATCTGACTTGGAAATGCATTGGTTTTGATATCTCCCTGACAACCAACAACAACCACTAATATGGCTGACTGTCCCTGCGGGCTCTAGGATATATGGCTATGGGATTTACATCCCATCGCCCGGACTTGATTCTTGATCACAGCTGTGTAATCAGTAGAGTGGAGAGGGACATTTATTTATAGTTTTTAACTATAACTATAGTTTTATACATCACACAGCTTAGACATTTGGATCAAATCAGAGAGCAGACCTGTGTGAACGCAATGATATAGATAGCATATCTGAAGTGTGAACACTGCAGCCACAGCGCCTTAACATAAACATGGGTCTATTATCCTTCTCTCCACTCATTGGGAATGCATTGGGTGCTTAAAGTTAAACATTTTTATTTTTTTATAATTATTCTACAAAACATTTCAAAACGAAAAATACAAGCACACGTGTCCTCAGTAAGCTGAACACATAAAAATTTGAATGGTGTTGAAAGGTGTATGCGTTTAAGAGATGAAGCGCGCCAAAGTTTTGAGGAGATACACATATAGCTATAAATAATGAAGATAACATACGTGTGCTCGCCTTCCAGGCGAGCCCACAATTATGTCATTGGATGGTGTGAGCATTCACACTACGTGGTCCTCTTTCTTGAAGATTAGTGTGTCTTGTGTCCCGCTGTGTTAGTAGACCCAAGTAGACTCCTTCCCCCACAGCCCTGTGGTGAAATCTGACGAGAGGAGAGAGAGAGAGAGAGAGAGAGAGAGAGAGAGAGAGAGAGAGAGAGAGAGAGAGAGAGAGAGAGAGAGAGAGAGAGAGAGAGAGGGATAGATAGGGAGAGGGAGGGAGGGAGGGAGGGAGAGGGGGAGAGAGAGGGAGCGAGCGAGAGGGAGAGAGAGAGAGAGAGAGAGAGAGAGAGAGAGAGAGAGAGAGAGAGAGAGAGAGGGAGGGAGGGAGGGAGAGGGGGACAGTGGGACGGTGGATAGAACTTTCTGTTTGTAAAATCAATCAAGTACTGTACTAGCCATAACTCATAACTCTTGTAGAGTGCTTTTGTTTTGGGAGTTATAAAGGGAGTCAGAACGTTCTTGCTGGTTGAGCCCTAACGTCCATTTTCAGCTCAAAACATGTACAAATCAATAAGGTGCTCACCGCATCGTCCAAACAGTTTTCTATCTACCTATGAGCCCACTCGTCGGCATGTGTTAGTCCATATGTTTCCAATTAATTAGTTTTTACTCAAATGTCTCTGAGTTAATGGGACAGCAACTCTATAGGGGCTGATAACATCAATTAAGCCGGGTCTCAGAAAGGGTTATCATACCAAAATGTAAACTAGAGACATGTAGGAAGACAAAAATTAAAAAAACGTACGGTCACCTTGAGTGGTACCATTTGTAAAGATATCAGAATTGGCCCCTGGCCTACAATGCTAAGAGCTGACGCAAGAGAAGTGCACAGACAAGACAGATTGCCTCACACTGAGACTGGTTGCATGCTGTGATTGCGACCGTAGGTCGCATTTACTATCAAAAGCTCCACGGGCTGTCCGTCAGTCAGTCAGTGAGTCAGTCAGTCAGTCACACTTTTGCCCTGCTCATATCTCCGCAACCGTTGACCCCATCCATGCCAGATTTTGCACACACACTCCTTGCCTGCCAAACTACAACTTCCAAGGACCCCCGGAGCCCCAGGGACCTGGGGGTCCCTGGGGTACCCCCAGATGTAAAAAATGACCAAATGTGGTCACACATGACACGTCACACTTTTTCCCTGCTCATATCTCCGCAACCGTTGCCCCCATCCATGCCAGATTTTGCACCACACACACTCCTTGTCTGCCAAACTACAACCTCCAAGGACCCCCCGGAGCCCCAGGACCCCCAGGTCCCTGGGGGACCCCCAGATGTACAAAATGACCAAATGTGCAAAAATGACCAAATGACCACCCCAACGGGGCTGCTCACGGGGAATTCCCGGGGACCCACCGACTCCTGGTGCTCCAGAATGGATGCAAAAGTGGTGGTGCCCCCAGTGGAGGACCCCCTGCCACTGCAGCGCACATAAAATGCCGTAACTCGGGCTAGGAGCGACCCGGGAGAGCCGGGCCCGGTACCTATTCGTCCGCCTCGCCGGCGCGGAGACCCCACCCCTCATTTCTCACATGGCCCTCTTCTAGCGCCACCATGAGGCCGATTCTTGCATAACACATTTTTGGACACTGCTCCTAAAATGTTTGCCCTCAAATCACGCAAATCGGTACACAGTATGTCTACACTCATGTCATCAACATGGATCAGGAAGATTTTGGAAAAAACAATTTTTGCCCTATTTGTGGAGATAAGCGACTACTCGGTCGCTTATCTCCCGATTAGGGAGTCTTACTGGTGTAGAAACAGTGAAACACATGGGGGAAAAGTTCTGGGCCGTTGCAACATCACAGAGTGTTCAAGAGAGAGGAACCTGGTGCACTGATGGACCGTTACAACATCACAGAGTGTTCAAGAGAGAGGAACCTGGTGCACTGATGGACCGTTACAACATCACAGAGTGTTCAAGAGAGAGGAACCTGGTGCACTGATGGACCGTTACAACATCACAGAGTGTTCAAGAGAGAGGAACCTGGTGCACTGATGGACCGTTACAACATCACAGAGTGTTCAAGAGAGAGGAACCTGGTGCACTGATGGACCGTTACAACATCACAGAGTGTTCAAGAGAGAGGAACCTGGTGCACTGATGGACCGTTACAGACATCACAGAGTGTTCAAGAGAGAGGAACCTGGTGCACTGATGGACCGTTACAACATCACAGAGTGTTCAAGAGAGAGGAACCTGGTGCACTGATGGACCGTTACAACATCACAGAGTGTTCAAGAGAGAGGAACCTGGTGCACTGATGGACCGTTACAAACATCACAGAGTGTTCAAGAGAGAGGAATCTGGTGCACTGATGGACCGTTACAACATCACAGAGTGTTCAAGAGAGAGGAACCTGGTGCACTGATGGACCGTTACAACATCACAGAGTGTTCAAGAGAGAGGAACCTGGTGCACTGATGGACCGTTACAACATCACAGAGTGTTCAAGAGAGAGG